>NC_057813.1:359655183-359674005 GCF_018294505.1 Triticum aestivum | reverse complement strand
GTAGGAGGTCCATTTCCTCCGTTTTGCGGTACGCCACACCCCTCTCAATCAACAGGACCCCCGTTTCGACCGTAGGAGGTCCGTTTCCTCCGTTTTGCGGTACGCCACACCCCTCCCGATCAACAAGACCCCGTTCCGAACGTAGGAGGTTCGTTTCCTCCATTCTGCGGTACACCAGGCCTCGTTTCCATCGCCTGTTCCGTCCAAGCCCTCCCAATGAACAAGACCATGCATTCCGTTTCGACCCAGCCGGTTGGCTCCCACGCGTTTTGTTGCCTCCCGATGAACACGACGCATTCCGTTGCCTCCCCATGAACACGACGCATTCCATTGCCTCCCCATGAACACGACGATGACGCT
The DNA here is from genome assembly GCF_018294505.1 of Triticum aestivum. Taxonomy (NCBI): domain Eukaryota; kingdom Viridiplantae; phylum Streptophyta; class Magnoliopsida; order Poales; family Poaceae; genus Triticum; species Triticum aestivum. The sequence continues at coordinate 359,673,645 of NC_057813.1, read as the reverse complement.
GTTTCTCCGTTCCGACCCAGCCATGTACACGAGCCCTCGCCGTACGTATGCGCGAGTAGGCGTTGGAGACCCCGCCCGTATGTACACATACATGGCCGTATTTTCTTTCTTGTACCCTGGCCGCTGTACGTACGTGTACATGCTACATGCGCACCTCTACTATGACACGTGCGCACCTCTACATCCACCAGTATATATGTACGTACACGTTCGCGACCATAATGACAACGCTACGTACGCTTCGACCAGGTGGGTCCCGACTATCAGGCACTTCCTTGCCTGCGAAGATGTAGCTGGTGGGTCCCAACAGTCAGGGGGGCGAATCGTTTTTTGTTGCCCGGACGCACTTCCTTGCGTGCGAAGATGTAGCTGGTGGGTCCCAGCAGTCAGGGGGGAGAATCATTTTTTTGCCCGGATGCACTTCCTTGCGTGCGAAGGTGTAGCTGGTGGGTCCCAGCAGTCAGGGGGGAAACTTTTTTTTGCAAAATACGGTGGCCTGTCTGGTGGGTCCCCGCTGTCAGGTAGAGGAATAATTATTTTGCGCGTAATAAGGAGACACTTCCTTGCTGCGGCCATGGACCCAGCTGTCAGCCTCTCCACGCACAGTACTCTTCCGATGGAAGTCGGTCGTTGACCACATTGACCACGCCGTGCCGAGAGCACCACGGCGGTGGATGACGGCGAGGCCTAGGAAGGGGACGACACGGAGGCAGGGAAGACTCGGCAGTTGTTTCCCACGCGGAGGGGAGTATGACTATACGAGGGTTTACTGGTTCGTCTGCCATCGCCGGAGAATAAAAGCAGGTGTGGGTGAGTAGATGGATGGCTAGGCCAACGATGGGAGTACGGTGGGGCGGTGAGGCCTGCGCGGCCGCATAGCCGATCGCGGGGAGGAGGGAGCAGGCAGTCCCGCCGGCGGTTGTTTGAGCGGCTGGAGCAGGAAGAGCAGAGATTGAAGAAGCACGACGGCCGTTGGATGGACATCCAACCGTCACTGCTTGTGCGTCAACCATTTTTTAGGAAAGCCTCAAATCTGTGGAAAACAGCATACAGCCCATCTGCCATTATTTCTAATAATTTACAGCCCATTTGCTAATTCTTAAGGTTTTTTTGGAACCCATATTCTTTTTGTTAGCATTACAGCCCATATTGTGGCCACGGTTAAAAAACTATACGAAATTTTGTATATTTCGGTGCGGTACGAACTGTTTTTAATCCCGAAATTTCGACTCACATTCAAACTGATTTTAAAAATAAATATATATCAATGTAAAATCCAACAAATTCTCCACGCATAAAAATTAATGTAATTTAAAATCTTGAAATGAAAAAAAAAATATTTGAAACTAATTACCGGTTTGATGTGTTTTAAAAATGTACATCCCATTTCTCATTACTGATGGGCCATTTTCTCGGCCAGCCGAATGAAAGCTCTCCTCGTCTTGAAAGATTTACAGCCCAATAGGCCTGACAAAGCGACTTACTTGGCAAATCACAAAAAAACTGGGTTGTGGCCGTGGACCCAGCCGTCGGCCTCCCCACGTACAGTACTCTTCCGATGGAAGTCGTTCCTTGACCACGTAGACCACGTCGCATGGAGAGCACCACGGCGGTGGACGACGACGAGGCCTAGGAAGGGGATGACGCGGAGCCAGGGAAGATGCAGCGATGGAAGCCCGCACGGAGAGGAGTACAAGGGTTCACTGGTTCGGCTGCGGTGTGAGGCTGCCGTCGCCGCAGGCCTGGCCAGCGGTGGGAATAGTAGGGGGCGGTGAGGCCTCCGCGGCAGCATAGCCGACCATGGGAGGCAGGAGCATGCGGCACGACCGACGCTGCTTTGGTCGGCTGGATCAAGAAGACTAGAGGTTGAAGAAGCACTACGGCCGTTGGATGGACATCATACGGTCAGTGGAGCTAGAATCGTTCATATTGACTGTCAGGACCCTGATCCTAAGTCACACCGATCTAGCATGTAACACTTCATATCACTTTGCGGCCTCACGCACGGTATTCCCACGGGTGCCACCTTACCTGGCCCGGGACCGTTTGCGCCTTTTGGCTCACGTATATGATAGTGCCGCTAGCATCCATATGACAAAGAACCCGGACTGACATGGCTAGTCATGAACCCAAAGTGGCACTAACTTACAGGGACAAGCATACATGACCCAACACCGAACGTGTCGGTCATCAGCGAGTGAATCCGGGCTGTAGCAACTTGGCTAGCAGGACTCTGGTAAACCGGGCTGTAGCAGGCTAACAGGACTCCGGTAGACACCGCGTGACATTTCCCCGAAGGGATAGACACAGGAACGAAGAAGGACACATGCCGGCTAGCCTAAGTGTTCCGGAGCAGTAGCAAGCTACCAAGGCTCAATGGAAGCACTAGGAGACATTTCCCGGTAAGAGAGGCTACCAAGGATAAACAACTAGTTAGTCAGATCCCACACATACCAAGCATTTCAATAGCATAGACACAATATGCTCGATATGTGCAAATACAACATGGCATCACAACATGACTCTACAACTCAAGTATTTATTCAATAGGTCTGAGGAGCGAGATATTACAAACATGGATCTCATGACCCAACATTCAGAGCATACAAGTCAAAGCACATGCAGAAGCTTAGCATGTCTGAGTACAGACGTCTACAAATGAAAAAGGTTGAGAAGCCTGACTAACTACCAGATCCTGCCGAGGGCACAAGATCGTAGCTGAGGTAACAAGCTAAACGTCGAAGTTCACGCGGAACTACTATCAAGACTGAAGTCTCTCTGCAAAAACATAAAATAGGCAAACGTGAGTACAAATGTACCCAGCAAGACTTACATCAGAACTAAATACATATGCATCATTATCAACAAAGGGGGTGGTGGGGTTTAACTGCAGCAAGCCAGCTTTGACTCGGTGGCTATCCTGAACTACGACTACAAATATCTCTTTTGAGGTGGCGCACACGAGTCCACATATTCACCATATCAATACACCACTATGGATCCGCCCCCATCTCCCTACGAGAACGCCATCCATAGCACTCACGCTTATCTTGCGCATTTTAGAGTATCCACTTTCACTTGTCTATGAACTGTTATAGGCAACCCAGAAGTCCTTTACCGCGGACACGGCTATTCGAATAGATGATGTTAACCCTGCAGGGATGTACTTCTTCATACATGTTTCCACCACTTAGCATCTGCACACGACATGTGCTCGGCAGACTTCAAGCGAAAGCCGACGTGGGTGTAGACCACGACCTACCTAAACACTCAAGTCTCTAGTCCAGGTTTATCTCCTATTCAGGTTCCATCCGCAGGGAGTCCGGCCGAGGTTTCCACATACGGCCCCGAACGATGTGTACAGGGTTCCGCGACACCAAACGGGCGCCCAGCATGCCCGGCCACGTGCCTACCGCATCACAGCCCACCCCTCGGGTCAGCGCTGCCCACGGCCTCCAGCATACTACAAACACCAGAAAGTACTTGCAACTCCTAGACAGAGGACAAGGGTGATTAAGAAGTCGAGCGGGGTCATATTTCAGGGCCCAATGCATGGTAGTAGCTGTTTCATGGATCACAAACACAGAAATCAGTTCCTGAGGACGGCTTCAATGAGACAACCCACCATGTACTCCTACATGGCCTCTCACCGCTACCTTTACCAAATCGTGTTCACACACTTAGCTCACACACAGTAGGACATATTCACACACTTCCAATTCATCCCCGATGAATCAGACCTGACTCAACTCTAAGCAGTAGAAGGCATGACAAAAAAGCATGAATGAGTAGGCACATCAGGGCTCAAACAACTCCTACTCATGCTAGTGGGTTTCATCTATTTACTGTGGCAATGACAGGTCATGCAGAGGAAAGGGGTTCAACTACCGCAGCATGTAACAGTTGAATCGTTGTTGTCCTAATGCAGTAAAAGAGAGAAGGAGCGAGAGAGTGGGATTGTATCGGAATGAACAAGGGGGTTTTGCTTGCGTGGCACTTCTGAAGATAGTAAATTTCTTCATTGGTGTCATTGATCACATCGTCGGTACCACGTCGAGAGGGGACAAATACCGGCAACACAGGAAGAAACACAAATCAATGCAATGCACAATATGATGCATGATCATGACATGGCAAAATGAGTGTGTTAGGCTAATGCAACTATAATCAGATGGGTTTGAGTTAGTTTGAATCCAAGGTTCAAGTTCAAATTGAAACTATGACTTAATAAAGTGCATTATCATGTTTTGATAAAAACAGCAGGTTTAAGTTGCTTAAACATGCATGAAACAAGTACATATGGATAGATTGGATTTTTTTGATCATTTTTCATATATAATTTGTTTCATTTGGGGTTACGGTTGAATTTCTATGATTTTTAGAAGTTTATAACACTTTCTGGAATTTCATGAATAAGAATAAATCCAGAAAATTGCATTACTTCATCAGCACTATGTCACTGTGATGTCAGCGAGTCAACAGGGCGTGGTCCAGGTCAAACCTGACCAGTGGGGTCCACTGGTCAGTGACTGGGGCTGATTAACAGAGATTGTTAGTGCTAATTTAATCCTAACTAAAAGTGTCAGTGGGTGTGGCCCACATGTCAGTGTCATGACTAACTTAACAGAGTTAGTTAGTGTTAGGTTAAGCACTATTCTAGGTTAATTAGCGCTAAACTAACCTAACTAATAATTAACAAGGCCGACCCACACGTCAGTGGGTCAGGGGGGAAGTCAAACCCCGGTCAAGCGGGGTCAAACCCGCCGGACTTGGTCCACGGCTCGTCGCCGGTGAAGCCCGAGACGGCGGTGGGGCTCGGAATTTGCCCAAGGCCGACCAAATCGATCGCGGTTTTGTCCTACGCGTAGCTGGGGCTCGCGCGCATCTGGTAGGCCATGTGGGAGGAGCTGGGGTGGCCAGGAACATCGCCGGCGACGGCCTTGGTGGTCGCTAGAGTTTGGGCGAGGTCGAACCCGAGGCTACGGGGCACGGCGAGGCGCGTGGAGTGGTGTGTTGGGCTCCTGCGAGTGCGGTAAGTGTGTTGGACACGGTGGTGTGGCCGGTGGGTGGCCGGAGTCACGTCGGCGAAGAGCTCGGCAGCGGCGCGTGCGGTGAAGCTTTGTGCAGTCGCTATGGTGCTTGAGAGCGAGAAAGGGAAGGGGGAGGAGGTAGCTGGGCTCATGGAGGGCACGTAGGAGTAGACGGCGTGGTTGGGGACGAGCTGGTGCGGCGGTGACGGTGAAGGGGATCTCCGGCGGTGGCGGAGTCGGGCGGGGTCGGTGCAGAGGCTTCGGGGCAAGCGAGCGCTCGGGGCTCAGCTCGCTCGAAGGAGAGGAGGGCGGTGGAGCTCCTGGACACGGTGACGCGGCACAGGGACGACGGAGAACACGAGCTTCACGGTTTCAAATTCCTTTGATGCTAGGGTTTGGGCAATCCCCATTTCAAATTCATTGAAATTTAAACATGATGCACACTTGAGGGGCTAGGCTAGGGCAAACCAGATCTAGGGATGTGACAACTCACCCCTACTAAATAAGAATCTCGTCCCGAGATTCAAGTTGTGAGGGTAAGATGAAGGGGGAGCGCAAACTAACACAATCTTCATGATCCAGGTTTCACTTCAAATGAACGTTGATTCGATCACCATCATTGTCTCGATGTCTTGCTCCAGGAACTCCTACCAACATGACAACGAGAGGAAAAAGAAACTCTAGAAAGATTGATCTTCTCGAAGATCAAGCAACTCAGGATCCACTCACGGAATGAGACATAGAAACATCTCACAAGCTGAGACGCGAAGCACACATCTAGAGGAATGGAGTGAAGCAGATGACGAAGGTTCACTAGGTAGACAACAATTTCACGCTTAAGAAGGTGGTGAACGGTTGTCAACATAGCGAGGAGTTGGGTTGCCATGATCCATAACGAGACATCTTGGAGGAGGGTGACTCGTAGAAATATCCCCTTAAGTGGCAAAAATAATTACCTTTGATTCAGAGATCATTGAAATTCTTTATACCAGCTTAAGGCAAATCAAAATCGATTATTTGGAGGAGTTCGATGGAATGACATACCCGGACCAGTATGGATGATGTGGATTACGTTGTTGAAGACAACACAAGGGTTTATTTTGCTTATCATCGGAGATGGATGGGACCCAAGGTAGGATGGCACAATGACGGTGCAAGCTGGGAACAAAACACAAATGCTGGGAATGATTCTAGTAACTGGGAAGAAACTCAACAGCAGAGAGTGAGTCCACTGTTTGAAAATTTATAGCATAATCGAGGAAGCTAGGAGCAATCCTAGTTAGTGCCGATGATAACACCTAGTGCTTGTGCGTGCTCTCAAGAACTTGAGCATTTCCATATTCATCAAGGTTTTACCAATATCCGTGTCAAGGATCCTGGCAACACAACTTACTACCATGATGAATGGTGATGGATGATGCAGATGCAAAAGAAGATAACACCTTCTCAGATTTCACCTTAGTAGAGCCAAGGAAACAAAATCTAGATGATCGACCGAGAGACATTTAGCACTCCGCTTCTAATGTTCTCCTTGATGTGCTAGCGTAATCCATTCATAGATATGGTTTGATATCTAGAACATCAAGTAAAAGGTCGGACTTCGGGATCTCAAAAATCCATAAGGGTCAACTAGGGAGTAAATCCCACGAAACCCTTATGGGGAGGTAGCCAACTTTCTCAATCAAGAGCCTACAATAATGGGTCTTCCGTCTAGATGTGTTGGCCACGACATCCATTTTACCGGGTTACAAAGAGACCAATATTATAGTTCTTGGGAAAACGTTCCAACCATCATATCTGCCTGAGATTCAGATCTGGCTGGTGTCAGGATATTCTAGACTCATCAAGTCTAGAAAGAAAAATGAAAGTTTGCAACACAAATCGACGATACGGCATTGCGAGAATCTCGGGAATGAACTACGGTAGCAAACTCCAAAACATAAGCCGTTTCTGCTACATACATGTGAACATGCTATCGCAGACAAGCATGACCATGTAGTAGTCTTATAATAAAAAACTACGAGTTTCGGTGGGGAACCATCATTGAGGATATCGGAATCTTGTGCATGACCTAGGATAGCACAACAACTCCTTTTTCTTGAACAAGTCAGTCAGTGGCTTAGTGTGCTACGGAATTCATATGGAATGAAGATGATCAGTCTAACAGACCACATAATACTTTGCATGTGCATAACTGACTTGGGATGATTCCGGAGGAGGTAAAAACATGCTTTCTCAAATTCACGGCGGAAACTAGCATCAAATGCACATGAATTAGAGGAATTCACTTATTTCATCCGAACATATACTTCACAAACGGGTCATGAAGATAATGCTTATAAAAATTCCCAATACTAACTAGATGTTCTGCACGAATCATGGAGAAGATAAAAATGTTGCTGATGGGTTCAACAACAATTCATCCAGGTTTCCATGTAAGTGGAATTCCATAATTATGTGAACAAGTGATAGCATTGGTCAGACCCAAGAGATATAATGGTGTATGCTCGAGGGATCAACCACGAGTAAGACAACATTAAGAATATCGTTGGTTCTGATTTGATTTGATGATAGCCCATACTCAAATCAGAGATTGAATAAGACAATAGGTCCAACAGTTTACCACGAGGATTAATCAATGAAGATATCATCTTTCTTCAACACACATACAAGATATCCCTTAAGATGAACTAAATCGAACAAGCTTCCATCTTCCAACTCTCCAAGTTGTTGTTTAGCTTGACCAAACAGCTCAGGGGTATGCAACACAGATTCATGGAGAAGGGGTGGTTTATATGAAACCAACTTGATCACGAGCTCAACATAACAGTCAGGTGACGACCTGGTTATACTTCCGAGAAGATATACAGAAAATCACGAACCACCGATATGTCACTAAGCTCGAGAACAATCTTGTTCTTCAGGCAAGACGACATGATCAACTAAGCAAGGAATGACACTATCCTAACTCATTGATCGAAGAGTGCACCGGAAATAAGGACTAGATAGCACAATCAACCTTAGGGTGACGATTCAATAATCAACACGCTAGAATGAGGTTATTGTCCATTAGCTACCGAGCAACAGAGTTGCTAGGAGTATTGATTTCACACATCACGATTCACTTGTCGGCATTCCAGTTGCGGCAACACAGAACCAGGGAAGGAGCAATGATGGCGAGAAGTATTACTACTCCAAGGATTCATAAGAGAAGGTGCATTCCTCATGACATTCCTAACATAAAGATGGTAATACTTCAGGGTAGAACAGAACAAAAGCTGGATCAGTATTTGATCTGCGGAACACAACTGCTTTGACCCAATCCTGGAAATGGATGAGATACTGGAGTTTGTTTCTCCTAGTCATCCTGGAATAGAATGGCTTGACGGACCACAAGAGTAACAGGCATCGATGAACGAATGCATGCATACTCTTGACTATAAATTGATAGACGAGGGCCGGAATACAACTAAAGCGGGACAACTCAAAGGAACATACGGTTTTCTAAGTTGTGGATGCATAGATTAGTATGTTGAACCAAGTTCAACAAGTTTCTTCCGGATAACCCATGCAGAAAGTAGAACTGGCAGAGTCGCAATATAGAATGGAGAACCCATCGAGAGTACTCCTGTCGTGATCTTTTGATCCAACAAACATCTGTCGTAAGTGGTTCATAGTATTGGGAAGAAGGGAATACCACGGACGTCGAGGACTAATGCAAAGGTTACTTATTTCCTAAAGGAACTAGCAAACACTATCAACATGAGGTAAGTGGGGTGAATCTCGGGTTCATAACCCAGGAGTGGAATACCTACTAACTAAATGGCATCACGGGATGCTTCCGAGAATAATGGCCAGAATCATCACGCTGGGACACAAATCATGGCTAGATTACTAGATGATCCCCTAAGACACCTAGGGTCATAATAATAGCTCCAACATATACGTCAAGGCAACAGAGTACCTCAACTCACCAATTAGTGTGGTTAATCTGGCCCAAAGGGACATCAAACGGGAGGAAGGGATTTTGCAAATGCTTCAGACTATTTAGAAACCTGGGATGACTCGAAAAACATAACGGTGGTAAATGCTCAAAAAGATTTGAAACATGCTACAAAAATGGTGGCATAACCACTTAGAAGCACAATATCAAGATTTCGAGATCAACAGTTAACATACAGAAGTAGTAGGAACTGGATTGAGGCTTAAATCCAACAAACTTATAGGTCTCTGTCATAGTAACTCATCGTCCTGATAGATAGATGAGAAGACCTAGTTCTTAACCCCGCAGGAAAGATAAGATGACTCAGATTAGAAGGGCATGAGGTATAACGAGTAAAAAGAGCCTTACGTTCCATCGCACAATCAATTCCCTTACATAACTAAAGAATTTCTAGACTCAACTTCGACCAGTTTGGCTTGGTAATCCTACAGGAAGTCAGGCTGTGATACCAAAAGCTGTCAGGACCCCGATCCTAAGTCACACCGATCTAGCATGTAACACTTCATATCACTTTTCGACCTCACGCACGGTATTCCCACGGGTGCGACCTTACCTGGCCTGGGACCGTTTGCGCCTTTTGGCTCAGTATATGATAGTGCCGCTAGCATCCATATGACAAAGAACCCGGGCTGACATGGCTAGTCGTGAACCCAAAGTGGCAATAACTTAGAGGGACAGGCATACATGACCCAACAACGAACGTGTCGGTCATCAGCGAGTGAATTCGGGCTGTAGCAACTGGGCTAGCAGGACTACGGTAAACCGGGCTGTAGCAGGCTAACAGGACTCCAGTAGACACCACGTGACATTTCCCCGAAGGGACAGACACAGGAACAAAGAAGGACTTACAGGGACAACTCAAGTATTTATTCAATAGGCTCTGAGGAGCGAGATATTACAAACATGGATCTCATGACCCAACATTCAGAGCATACAAGTCAAAGCACATGCGGAAGCTTAGCATGTCTGAGTACACACGTCTACAAATGAAAAAGGCTGAGAAGCCTGACTAACTACTAGATCCTGCCGAGGGCACAAGATCGTAGCTGAGGTAACAAGCTAAACGTCGAAGTTCAAGCGAAACTACTATTGAGACTGAAGTCTCTCTGCAAAAACATAAAATAGGCAAACGTGAGTACAAATGTACCCAGCAAGACTTACATCAGAACTAACTACATATGCATCATTATCAACAAAGGGGGTGGTGGGGTTTAACTGCAGCAAGCCAGCTTTGATTCGGTGGCTATCCTAAACTACGACTGCGCACACAAGTCCACATATTCACCATATCAATACACCACTATGGATCTGCCCCCGTCTCCCTACGAGAACGCCATCCATAACACTAACGCTTATCTTGCGCATTTTAGAGTATCCACTTTCACTTGTCTATGAACTGTTATAGGCAACCCAGAAGTCCTTTACCGCGGACACGGTTATTCGAATAGATGATGTTAACCCTACAGAGGTGTACTTCTTCATACATGTTTCCACCACTTAGCGTCTGCACATGACATGTGCTCGACAGACTTCAAGCAAAAGCCAATGTGGGTGTAGACCACGACCTACCTGAACACTCAAGTCTCTAGTCCAGGTTTATCGCCTATTCAGGTTCCATCTGCAGGGAGTCCGGCCGAGGTTTCCACATACGGCCCCAAACAATGTGTACAGGGTTCCGTGACACCAAACGGGCGCCCGGCATGCCCGACCATGTGCCTACCGCATCACAGCCCACCCCTCGGGTCAGTGCTGCCGACGGCCTCCAGCATACTACAAACACCAGAAACTACTTGCAACTCCTGGACAGAGGACAAGGGTGATTAAGAAGTCGAGCGGGGTCATATTTCAGGGCCCAATGCATGGTAGTAGCTGTTTCATGGATCACAAACACAGAACTCAGTTCCTGAGGACGGCTTCAATGAGACAATCCACCATGTACTCCTACATGGCCTCTCACCGCTACCTTTACCAAATCGTGTTCACACACTTAGCTCACACGCAGTAGGACATGTTCACACACTTCCAATTCATCCCCAATGAATCAGACCTGACTCAACTCTAAGCAGTAGCAGGCATGACAAACAAGCATGAATGAGTAGGCACATCAGGGCTCAAACAACTCCTACTCATGCTAGTGGGTTTCATCTATTTATTGTGGCAATGACAGGTCATGCAGAGGAAAGGGGTTCAACTACCGCAGCATGTAATAGTTGAATCGTTGTTGTCCTAATGCAGTAAAAGAGAGCAGGAGCGAGAGAGTGGGATTGTATCAGAATGAACAAGGGGGTTTTGCTTGCCTGGCACTTCTGAAGATAGTATATTTCTTCATTGGTGTCATTGATCACATTGTGGGTATCACGTCTATCGAGAGGGGACAAATACCGGCAACACAGGAAGAAACACAATCAATGCAATGCACAATATGATGCATAATCATGACATGGCAAAATGAGTGTGTTAGGCTAACGCAACTATAATCATATGGGTTTAAGTTAGTTTGAACCCAAGGTTCAAGTTCAAATTGAAACTATGACTTAATAAAGTGCATTATCATGTTTTGATAAAACAGTAGGTTTAAGTTGCTTAAACATGCATGAAACAAGTGCAGATGGATAGATTGGATTTTTCTGATCATTTTTCATATATAATTTGTTTCATTTGGAGTTACGGTTGAATTTCTATGATTTTTAGAAGTTTATAGCACTTTCTGGAATTTCATGAATAAGAATAAATCCAGAAAATTGCATTACTGCGTCAGCACTATGTCACTGTGACGTCAGCGAGTCAACATGGTGTGGTCCAGGTCAAACCTGACCAGTGGGCTCCACTGGTCAGTGACTGGGGCTGATTTACAGAGATTGTTAGTGTTAATTTAATCCTAACTAAAAGTGTCAGTGGGCGTGGCCCACATGTCAGTGTCATGACTAACTTAACAGAGTTAGTTAGTGTTAGGTTAAGCACTATTCTAGGTTAATTAGCGCTGAACTAACCTAACTAATAATTAACAAGGCCGGCCCACACGTCAGTGGGTCAGGGGGGAAGTCAAACCGCGGTCAAGCGGGGTCAAACCCGCCGGACTTGGTCCACGGCTCGTCGCCGGTGAAGCCCAAGACGGTGGAGGGGCTCGGAATTTGCCCACGGTCGACCAAATCAACCGTAGTTTGGTCCTATGTGTAGCTGGGGCTCGCGCGCATCTGGTAGGCCAAGTGGGAGGAGCTGGGGTGGCCGGGAACATCGCCGGCGACGGCCTTGGCAGTCGCCGGAGTTCGGGCGAGGTCGAACCCAAGGCTACGGGGCACGGCGATGCACGTGGAGTGGTGCGTTGGGCTCCTGCGAGTGCGGTAAGTGTGTTGGACACGGTGGTGTGGCCGGTGGGTGGCCGGAGTCACGTGGCTGACGAGCTCGGCGGCGGCGCGTGCGGTGAAGCTTCGTGCAGTCGCTACGGTGCTCGAGAGCGAGAAAGGGAAGGGGGAGGAGGTAGCTGGGCTCACGGAGGTCACATAGGAGCAGATGGCGCGGTCAGGGATGAGCTGGTGGGGCGGCGACGGTGAAGAGGATCTCCGGCGGTGGCGGAGTCAGGCGGGGTCGGTGCAGAGGCTTCGGGGCAAGCGAGCGCTCGGGGCTCAGCTCGCTCGAAGGAGAGGAGGGCGGCGGAGCTCCTGGACACGGTGCTGCGGCGCGGGGACGACGGAGAACGCGAGCTTCACGGTGGCACGGGCGCGGCAGCGTCGGCCATGGTGCGGGAGAGCGAGGGAGAGAGACAGGAGAGCGAGTGAGGTGTCCAGGTGGTTCGGGGCACGACGTGGAAGTCGTCCAGGCCAGCAGAGCGGCGAGGGGAGGAAGCAGGGCGATGGGCAGCTGCGTGGCGCGTGCTGGAGCCGGCGTTGAGCACCTGCCTGCCTGCCTGGCCAAGCCAAGCAGCTCGCTGGAGCGGCTGCTGGGCTGGGCCGGCTAGGTGGGCCTGGTGGTAGCTGCCAGGTCAGTTTCCCTCTCTCTCTCTTATTTCTGTCTGCTTTTCTAATTTTCTGCAACTTTGTGGTTTTTCTAAAAATACCTAGGCAACTCCAAAAATCACCAAACTGCTCATGGCCACTAAATGGAATATATCCAGCATGGAACATTTTAGTTTGGGATTATTTGGACATTCAAAATATTTACTAGCATTTAAATGCCCAAATTCAAATACTATATGACTTAACTCAGAGCCCAAATATGTCATGGAAAAATGTGCAACACCTCTGGTTATTGTTTACAACATTATCGAGAAATGATGAACATTTTTAAAAGCCATTTGGAATCACTGAGAAAATTTTAGTTGAACCTAGTGAATTCCTTTGATGCTAGGGTTTGGGCAATCCCCATATCAAATTCATTGAAATTTAAACATGATGCACACATGAGGGGCTAGGCTAGGGCAAACCAGATCTAGGGATGTGACATTGACTAAGTTGAGAAAGCCCTTCATCCCCGCCAACTTAGTAGGCCCACAAGACAGCCTCCCACCAAGGTGGGTCCCAGCTAGCCGGGGGAGTATTCATTTTTTTGTGCGTAATAAGGAGGCACTTCCGGTGGGTCCGAGCTGACAGCGGGGGGAACGTTTTTTTCGCGAAATACGGTGGCCCGTACGGTGGGTCCCAGCAGTCAGGGGGAAATGATTTTTTCGCAAAATACTGGTGGCTCGTCCGGTGAGTCCCCGCTGTCAGGTGGAGGAATAATTATTTTCCGCGTAATAAGGAGGCACTTCCTTGCGGCTGCCGTGGACCCAGCTGTCAGCCTCTCCACATACAGTACTCTTCCAATGGAAGTCGGTCATTGACCACATTGACCACGCCGCGCCGAGAGCACCACGGCGGTGGACGACAGTGAGGCCTAGGAAGGGGACGACGCGGAGCCGGGCCACGGGAGGCAGGAGCAGGCGGTACTACAGCCGGCCACGGGAGGCAGGAGCAGACGGCACGACCGACGCTGCTTTGGGCGGCTGGAGCAAGAAGACCAGAGGTTGAAGAAGCACTATGGCCGTTGGATGGACATCATACGGTCACTGGAGTATTGACTAAGTTAACAAAGCCCTCCGTCCCCGTCAACTTTGTAGGCCCACAAGTCAGCCCAACAATATGGTGGTCCCAGCTAGCAGGGGGTATTCATTTTTTTGGGCGTAATAAAGAGGCACTTCCTTGCATGCGAAGATATAGCTGGTGGGTCCGACCTGTCAGCAGGGGAACGTTTTTTTCGCGAAATACAGAGGCCCTTCCTGTGGGTCCTAGGTGTCAGGTGGAGGAATCATTATTTTGCACGTAATAAGGAGGCATTTCCTTGCGTGCGGCCGTGGACCCAGCTGTCAGCCTCTCCACGTACTGTCCACTTCCGATGGATGTCGTTCATTGACCATGTTGACCAGGCCGCGCCGAGAGCACCAGGGCGGTGGACGACGGTGAGGCCTAGGAAGGGAACGACACGGAGCCAGGGAATACTTGGTAGTTGTTTCCCACGCGGAGGAGTACGAGGGTTTACTGGTTCATCTGCCGTCGCCGGAGAATAACAGCATGTGTGGGTGAGTAGAGGGATGGCTAGGCCAGCGATGGGAGTACAGTGGGGCCGTGAGGCTTGCGCGGCAGCATAGCTGACCACAGGAGGAGGGAGCAGGTAGTCCCGCCGGCGCTTGTTTGAGCGGCTGGAGCATGAAGAGCAGAGATTGAAGAAGCACGACAGCCGTTGGATGGACATCCAACAGTCACTGCTCTTGTGTGTTGACTAAGTTGACAAGGCGTTGCGTGTGCGTCAACCTTTTTTTTATGAAAGCATACGCGTCAACCTGTAGTAGGCGCAGAAGTCAGCCTCAAATCTGTGGAAAATAGCATACATCCCATCTGCCATTATTTCTAATAATGTACAGCCCATTTGCTAATTCTTAAGATTTTTTTGGAGCCCATCTTCTTTTTGTTAGCATTACACCCCATATTGTGTCCACGGTTAAAAAGTATATGAAATTTTGCATATTTCGGTGCGGTCAACTGTTTTTAATCCAGAAATATCGATTCACATTCAAACTATTTTGAAAAATAATTTATATAAATATAAAATCCAAATAATTGTCCACGTATAAAAATCAATGGAATTTAAGATCTTGTAATGAAAAAAATTGAAACTAATTCCTGGTTTGATGTGTTTTAAAAATGTACAGGCCATTTCTGGGCAAACCGAATGAAACTCTCATCGTCTTGAAAGATTTGCAGCCCAGCAGGGCCGATAAAGCAAGTAGGCCTTGTTTGGGTATTTCTTTAAAAAAATAGAACTGGGCTAGCCATTTTCAGCAAGAAAAAAACACAACTGGGCTCATGATGTGGTAAACATAAATAAAACCCTAGCTAGATGGGCCACAGCCGCCGCACATCCCCGTTGTTACCCTGGTCCGTCGCTAAAACTAGTATAAATAACAACTGCTTGTTCCTCAAAAAAAACCGCGCGACTTGCCGGATCCCTGGTGTCAGCCGCTCGTAGTGTAATTCTGTCGTTTATTGACTATGTTGACAATGGCGTGAGCCCCAGATGTCCAACCATTAGGACTAGGAGGAACCATATTTTTGGGCTTGTACTATAGAGGCACTTGCTTGCGTACTGCCATGACGCTGGTGGGTCCCTACTGTCATCCTCTCCACGTACAGTCATCTCCTTGTTCCTCTCGGTTGTTGACGATGTTGACAATGCAAGAGGGCGGCGCACTGCACACGGCGAGCGAACCAAGGACGCAAGGCAGAGGACAATGGCGAGGCCTCGGACGGAACGAATAGGAGCCGTTGAAGATGTGTCGGTCCAGTCGCAAGCGGAGGGGAGTACGAGGGTTGACTGGTTCGGGCACGGGTGCGTGTTGGGGCTAACATTGCTGGAGAATAACAGGACGTGTGGGGGAATAGAGGGAGGGACTGGCCAACGTTGGAGGGTACGTACGGTAGGGCGGCGGAGGCGCAGCCAGCCATGGGAGGCAGGAGCAGGCGGAGTCGACGGGGTGGTTTGGTTTGGGCGGCTGGAGGAAGAAGAAGACAAGAGATAGAAGATACATGATAGATGTTGGATGTCAATCCAACGGCTGGTAGGCGGAATCGTTTATTGACTGGCTAGTAAGTCGACACCACCTTGGATAGGCTATTTCCTCGCGGGTCCCAAATGTTAGAATCCAAATCTGTCATGGTCATGCAACGTTTCCTATGAAAATTTACAGCCCATTTGATGTGCTAGTTCGAAATAAGTTTGTGGGTGCTAGTGGGGGCTAATCACTTGGCTTCTGTAATGTAAAGTGAGCTCAAGCAGCCAGCGTGAGTGATGTTATTTCCCTTGGTCGTGATTTGTTACAATATTTCACTCTAAATTAAACGAATGGCAAGCCATTTGCCTTGTTTCAAAGAAAATATGACAGTCATAACCGAGTTGAAAAGGGCAGGAACATCTAACTCCAGCTTACAAACTGTAAAAAAGAACGAGGGTTGATTGTTCATCAGGTTTACAAAAAAAACCAGATTGAAAATGGGAACAACATCTAACTCCAGCACTGTTTTGGGCAGTCACAGTCAAATGGATCGGTCAGGTCCATAGAATGAACATCCTGGGTCGTAAAATTTACTGGATTATGACCACAATATGTTGTAAATAGAAGCCCGGCACATTCAGAAGCTCTTTTTCCCACCTGAAACTCCTTTTTTTGCTCTTCGACATACCCATCCGTTAAAACCATGCTGCTGATAAACTTAAGCCTGATGGACAATAGTAACCTCGCATTCAGCAGGAAGAATGTGACAAATCTTGTGTTTGCACGGTTGGCTACATATCGTTCTAGCGTTATTGTCTTCAATCCAATCTCATGAGAAGTGAGAAAATCCCGATGCTTACGAATCCACCGATTGGTTATAACTTTCTTACCCCATCTTGTTGCCTAAATAGACATGAAGATTGAAAACAGTTAAGGTCTAAAAGAAGAGTGTCGAAAGAGCAACAGCTGAACAGTTAATTCTAGTACACTATATGCGGGCTTCCAATGTGCGTGAAATTATCACCTTTATATACAACTTCTGTAGACATGGAAAGCATTGCAGCAAGCCAATAATCTTGTTCAGATCAAAACTATTCATTTGGATATATAAGATCTTGACAGAATCCAGCACCATTGATAGGCCATCCATGGAGAAACTCTTCATTGAGCATAGGACATAATATTAGTACAAAATGTGTACTCCAAGATGATATATAAATTATGCGCAAAAATTTAAAATGCAGCTTATGGTTACAAGTGTAGATGATAATATAAAGTACCTGAAGAACTGTGGAGCCAAACACCATATTGAAATGAGCACAAAGATCATGTATTACACCCAAGGTCTCCAGTTTAGGCGCAGAGAGGATGGTTATTTGCAACGGTGAATAACTAGAATCAAGGATCAAGCTTTGTAGTGAAGGGTCATCTTGGATGATGAGCTGCCTTCCGTCAAAAGAAATTCCAATTCTTACAAGGTTAGGTGACTTTATTTGGAGACAACCGATTCTAACTATGAAAACAAGCACCAAGCACTCCAGCGCAGGGCAACTGGAGTGGATGATGCTGTGCAATGAGGCCTCCGATATTCGAACCCACACAAGTGAAAGTTTCTTGAGAAATGGGAGTCGAAGGTTTAGTACCAGATTGTCTGGTAGGTAGCACAACGCAAAGGTGGCGGTGTGGAGAGAGGAGGAAAATCGCGAGATGGACATCGGTGCTAAGGGCACAAGTTCATGGCGTTCGGTATGTGGTATGTGATTTCCAGGGGAATAGTAGAACTCAAGCAGCTGTAGTTCTGTGAATTCAGGGGATTTCAGCGAGGCATCCACCGTGCAGGGCATGGTATGCTTGCTCAGGTAGCATGACGGGATGCAGAGACTTTGAACGGAGCCCTGGTGGGAGGAGATGATGGCTCTGGGGATTTCAAAATCATTGAAGAGAGATTGCTGACGATAGTCGAGATTAAGGGGCACGACACGCCATAGAGGGCGCCACCGAATTGAGAGGACTTGGGTGCGGCAGCAATCCTTGGTGGGGAGAAGCGCGATGATCTCCCCAAGGACGGCATCCGGGAGATCGCTGATGCGGTCCACCCGAGATTCTACGGGTTCCTGGGATCCGGTGGGGGCGGGGTCGCCGCTTCTCCCCGCGCTGCCGGGTGCGGGATCTACAATAGGCGTCGCCGCTGGCGGGAGGCTCATCTTCTTGGCGCTGGGGTCAGCCGACTCCATTTTCCTCGAGGGCGTCGCGTTGCGCTCACGGATTTGAGCAGAGTAACGAATGACGAGCCTACTTGTAGTGCAAGCGAAGAAGAAGGGGAGCTGGGGGTTTTCTGTAGGAGTGAGGAAGAAGGGGAGCTGGGGTTTTGTGTAGGAGTGAGGTGAGGAATTTGGGGGTACGAGTGG
>NC_057813.1:359593422-359654917 GCF_018294505.1 Triticum aestivum | reverse complement strand
GAATTGATTTAACTATTTACTAGTGTGGATTGGCTGTTTTGTCTTGGCCCCAGAGAAACAATTACTACTAGTACAGTGGAGACACTCTACAGCTACCCAGAAAAACAATTACTACTAGTATAGTGGAGACACTCTACCGCTTCTGGCTCCTCCTAGGTCATTAAAACGTCTCCCTCTACTGAATGCCGTTCTACTTTTGTTCACCGACATGCGGGCCATGCAGCGCGCGGGCCCAAATGCCATCCACCAAATTATAAGGCAGTATGCAGGCGGAGAGTCAACCCGGTCGTAGCGCGGCAGTAACGAGCCGTCGTATCACAAAACCCCACCTCCCCGCAGTCTAAGTTTGACGGACGAAGCAACCATCATTTCACTCTTCGCTGAATCCCCTTCTCCCTCACCGTCTTCAAGAAAGGCAACACTCGCATCTGCCACTGTTCTTCTCTCCCAACGAAGGGAAGGTAAGCGGATCCGTGATGTTGGTATATTTTCGTTCAGAGAAAAAAAAGAACTTTTGCAAAGCAGTAACCGATCCTCACTCTCTTTTTTGTTTCATTGTCATTGCGATTGTGTTTTCCTTTCAGTGATCTCCTAGTATTCGTCAGTTTCATGATGGACCAAGGAGAACCAGGAAAAGATCTGCCGATATTGGAGCAGACGCGGGAGGCTAATCCCCACGAGACAGAGAGCTCCAAGAAGATGGAGGCAACCACCGAGCCGACCCCAGATACGCTCACGGCCACTTCTGAGATGGTCAACGCCCCGTTTGAGGTTACAACCCCCATGGCACTGCAGGAGCAGTTTTCCCCCTTCGAGGATGTGTCCCCCCCAGCTGAGCTGCCCAAGGTGATTTCCTTCTTTGCCGATCTCGATTGTGGTTTTTCATCTAAGTATGTGGTGATTTTTTTTAGAAAAGGAAGTATGTGGTGATTAAAAATGCAAAATTTTATTAGCTTCGATCCCATGCTATACATAGTGGTTTAAATAACTTGTGTTTCTTATACTGAAAAGTAATTCAGAATTTGTTTCTGTTTCAATTAAAGCCCTGATGCAGACAAGGATTGTGTGGTTGTGCATATCACTCGCTATGAGGCGGACGACCTGAATATACGCACTGGGAAAACAGAGTTCTTAGGCTATTGGATCCTGGAAGCCATTTGCGGTTATACCAATGAAGAGGTGTATTCCAGCCTCACTGTTGTCAGGCGTGTTGTCTAGGGTGTACTGAAGCACAAGAAGTTCAAAGCTACTCCTTCATTTGTGAGGCATATTGTGCTTGTCAAGCTTACACAGGAAGATGACGTGGCATGCCTCGACAAACAAGTTTATTAGTGGCAAGGCCACAAGGTTGTCTTCATGAAGGTTCACAGGATTGAGCGGCTGCGGGACGTCCTCGATGATGTTCATGGCAAGGTCCGTCTTGTGTCGAGCCCAAATTTGATCGAGGCATGAAATATTTGCCCCAGCTAGTGTTTAATAGTAGTTTGGATTGTGTCTAATTATCCGAACCTTGCCTGTTATCGACCCCTCTGGGGCTAGTACTCTGTTTGAATCCGTCTATGGGAACTGCTGCTACTTTTGTGTGCCCGTGAATCATGTGAGAACCATCGTAATTGTTGCCGAAACAGATGCGTCCTCACTAGTTTTTTCATGAATATGGCATGGTAAGACATAAGTTGTCACGGTTTATCATACGAGCAGTGTGTGTTTTGATGAAATAGAGCACTCGTTCGAGAACCGTGCACCGACGTATACATAAGTACAGTACTTGTGAACACTGTTGGTGCTACCCCTTGTAAGCAGTTGTGCAAAACACGGCACATTGGCTCAGCTTGCTTCAACACTAGGCTATCGACCAACTAACAATCAAAAATCTGTTGTCTAACATATAAGCAACTACGTATCTTGTTACAGTGGTTCATGCAGTTAATTGAGGCCACAATGTAATAAATTCCAAACGTTCAACGCTAGTGCAGCGCTCATGTGGAACACTCACATTAAACTCGTCTTCGTAAAAATATTGAAAAGCACAAGTTAAGCAATTTTATACATCTCAATGATTCATAGAACATAACAAACATATACTAGTTCACAGCAAAAGACAAAGTTGTGAGAAGGTTTACAAATCAAGAAAAAACAAGCAAGGCTTCTCTGAGAAAAGGGCCTCCCGGTAGGCTTAAATTTCCTAGAGTTCACTCTGGTTTTTTCTTGTTGCCACCATCCAGGGTTAGGTTCTCTCATTCCAGAATAACCAATTATAATTGTGGTCTTAGCTGGAATGCTGAACTGAACCATGCAGTGTACTGACCAGTTGAAATGCTTGTGCATTCCACTAAATTTAAGCACCGTTATTTGCAGAAATAAGCAGACCACAATGCCTCTTGTCCGCGCACCTGTCCAAAAAACCGCCGTGCAGCCATGCCAGCTAGTCCTCGGTCCATGGAAGAACTGGCAGAAAGTGCATTCCGGGCTAGGATGCAGCTGTTTTTCCTCATCCATGCACTGCAATCAGGAAGTAAAACGTACGAATCAACTTCTTTTAGATTGCGTTGGTCATTCTACCTTAGTTACTACCAATGTAGGAATACCTTGAAGACTGGAGGTTAGACGACGGCAACGAGGGATAGCCATCTCATTTTGCGCAGTTGTACTAAAACTGAGGTGTGTGCTTTTGATTGCGCAGATAGAAACAATACGGAGACAGACATCCCGAAATGATATGGAGACAAACATCCCTATTTGCGCAAATACGAAATACGGTTATTTAAACAGTGACAGATAGTACTACTTTCCCCCGTTTCCTCTTAGAACCAAGTCCTAGATTCATGCTACAGCTTTCCCACTTTCTTCCCTGTTTGAACCAATGCTTTGAGTTGACTGTATGAACTAGCTTTACTTCTAATAATAGTAGAAGTCTAGGTGGCTTTAGAACAGCAGACGGAAGTAGAAAAGGATCCACACAAAGGGGGAAGAGCTGGGGCAGTAGAGCAAGGCAGGTTTCGAAGGAATATATACCTGAGGGTCATTGGCATGTGGCAAAGACGGCGTCGGGAGGCCACATCTTGGCCACAATACCGCAGGGAGGAAGAAGGGGTCGAAGGCCCTCCCGAGCCGGTGCTCTCTTGGAGAGAACGACACGGCCGCCGATCGGGATGTGCGGGCAGCCGTTGGTCTCCTCCCTCGCCGCCGATGATAGCGTGAACGATGCACCTACACCCCCTATCCCGGTCGAGGTTATCCGGCCGGATTTGTGATCAGCCGTGAGCTGAGAGAGAGAGTGTGGCCACCTATGTCTTGCTTATATCTGGAGAGCATGAGAGAGTGAACGAGAGGAACCCTAGTAAAGCAAGCACTAAGGCTCCTTCTTTTATATATAGTGGAGTGATTTTGTTGTACCGGCTTCAAAAAAATGCGCTCCTACGTGTACCCGCGAGTGGGTGTGAGAGAACTAGTGCGTGCGTGCACCGCTTCTCTTCGTGAGAGTACACTATATACTATGCCCAAAGAACGTTCGCCGCAAGAGTAATAATATAACTGTGTGACATTGAGCTAAAATAAAATGTGCATGCCGTCTTTTGTTTTTTATAAGTTCTAAGGGTAGGGTGTGAAGAGCACATATGTGCGTGACGTCTACCTGCAGATAGACGATGGGTGCCACGTGCGAGTCTGCGAGATAACTCGGGAGAGTTGTGACTCATGAGGGTGCGTGTGCGTGAGAGAGAGGGGGGCACGTATCAATGCAATGCATGTGTCCGTAAATCATTATCCGACAAACGTTCGCCACAAGCCTTTTCCTGACGAACGCTGTAAGAACCATTAGATCGGCATCCGACAGTGTCAGTTTTGCCATGTCATTTAACAGAACAGCCACTCCTCCTACACACAAATCTTCCACGTGAGTGTTAGCAACTGCCGTATGCTCCCTCCGTTGCGAAATGCAGTGTATATAGCTTTATTGAAAATTAGAACCTCGCAAACTTTTACCAAGTTTTCGTGTACCAAATTGCACATGTAGAATACCCTGTATATATCATTTCATTCATCTTCGAGAGGTAACTATAAAGATGGGTGAGGAGTCTACAAAGAAAGACCATCGTATCACCCGCAGCAATTTCAACCATCCTTTAGTGTCGAGGAATATCATAGGAACTCTATATGATATGATTTTTATAGGATTTTTTTCCTTTAGAGCCAATTGGTTCATAGGAATAGATTCATATACTCTACATTTCAAAGGAAATAAACATGATATCATTTCTATAGCTTTAGAGCCACTTGGTTCATATGAATGGATTCCTATACTCACTTAATTTCAAAGGAAAATAAACATTAGCTTATATTCAATAGAAAAGTTCCTATGATATGAACCAAATTACATCTCTTTACTAATCCCTCCTCATAGGAATTGAGATACATGTCATCTCTAGATTCAATAGAAAAGTTCCTATGATGTGAACCAAATGACATCTCTTTTCCAATCCCTACTCATAGGAATTGAGATCCTCCATGTCATCTCTTTCCCTACAACTTCCATGTATACATCTTCTATTCCTAAATAGATAGTACAACCCACTAGTAGATTTTTTCCAAAACATGCAACTATGGCGCAAGAACTATATAGTGTGCCAATAACTTTGAAAGATGGTCGCTGGATGAAGCTAACCCGACAGTGCAGAGATGGGCAAATCCGAGCACTACTGGCCGTTGGATATCATCAACATTCCACCAGATATGCCACATGTACAATTTAGAAGACTCCATGGTTGAACTTAAGCATAATGCACAAACCTCAAAACACAAGCACTTCTCCTTTGTTCTAGAATCTTCTGTGTCATAATTGATTCTTTTTCTAAATGAATTGCCATTATTTGTTTTTTTACTTTATGATTTACAATGCACAACCCCATGAATCTTAGCATTTTTATAAAACTAATTGATTTTGAATGAGATGAACTATAAGAACTAAACGAACATCTACATCATGCATATATGACTCAAAGCTTTACATGCTATAGTGTGTATTTATTCATAATTTGGTTTTGAAATCTCATGCGTTCAATACATGTGTACCTTACTAGTTTTGAGTAGAGTAGCAAATTTCACGCGGCCCCGGGTATATAAAAATGCAGGGCCCATGCATCATTGCCTTTCGGTTGAACCTACGTCCACAATTTTTTGTACGTGCTATATCTCCACTGGTCCCTAAACCCAAAATGCTGCCTCGTTCCCGTAAAACCAAGCGGCCCACACATATTCAAGGCATCGACTCGAACCCATTTACTACGATGTGGCCCCGCACGCCGTAGTACTCCTACAAACCCTATCGCCGCACTCATCATCGGTTTTCTTCAAGAGGACGAGGGAGAAGCCGATTTGTAGTGGAGGCGCTTTAAAAAAAGGATTTGTAGTGGAGACCCCTACCCTAGGGTGCCCTAGGTAGCTGCCGCACGCATCATTGTTTTCTATTTTCTTTATGCTCTTGCGCGCTAGAGTGAAATGATGGTTGCTTCATCCGTCCAGCTTAATGCGGAAAAGGTGGGGCTTTGTGATTTGACCCCTCATCGCTCATTTTCTACTACTGCGGCGCTACGACCGGGGTGCCTCCAATTCCAACCACTGCTCCGAACTGTAATTTGGTGCATCGCACGTGGAACAAGACGGTGGATGAGCCACATGTCTGCCAAAGGGGTCCTGTTAAGTGTGTCGCCATTTCGTGTGTGGACTAACCCTCCTTGAGTTGCTACGCCAACACGACAGGAGCAGCCTACTACTTGGTTTTGCTCCTTGGTGAATCCCGACTATATTGGTCTAAAAAGATACGTGCTGAACTACCCTCTCCGTCTCGGTTTTTTACTTGTAGGTGTCTCAGTTTATAGGGCCTGCACGTAGTTCTAGGTCATCCATTTGACTAACTAAATATGAGTTACTATGTCACAAAAAGTATATCATTGCATTCTTATTGGTTGATATGTGAAGAAAAAAGAAACGAGGTAGAAGTTAATGCACCGCGCCTTAGTATTTTGGGATTATTTGGTTTTCGTAAGATGACTTACTCACCTAGACGGAGGGAGTAGTTGTATTTCAAAGTCGAGGGCGGGGCTTTTCCTGCGCGGTAAGCGGGGCAGTTCCGCCTAGTCGGTTCGACAGAGATGCGAGAAGATGAGGGAGTAGGCTGCTGCAAATGTAGGGCTGTGTAGATTTGACAGCGAGTTACTGCTGGACAGGTGGGGCCCCGTGATTTGACTTGCCATTATCATTTTAACTACGACGCTACGACCGGCATGAGTCTCCCGATTCCTGACCACCTCCACACAGGTGCCTCTCCCAATGCTCCACCATGTAGTAGTAGAGGCTGGCTCTTGCATGAGAGCCCACTTCTCCACTTTTTCCTTGCCTCTCTTTCCTCTACATATGCAAAAATGCCATGTAAACCACACTATTGTACTTACTTGCTCCTACAAGTGCTTAAGCTTGCAACATAGGCATAAAGTCTGATGTGGCAAGTTAATCAAGAAGAGAGAGTCTAGTTTGGTGACCCAAGGAAGAAACGGTGCTACGCGTGTGTACCTAGGTGAAAAGACAATTTTGAGTCTATAGCTAATTAAATTAAGCAAACTTAGCAACACCATCTCATTGGAAGAGGTCACTCCTTGGCAAATGCAATAAATACTAGTACTCCCTATGTCCCATTATATAAGAACGTTTTTGACACTACACTAGTGTCAAAAACGTTCTTATATTATGGGACGAAGGGAGTACGAAGAAAGAGATAGAGAGGAGTAAAAAAACACTTATAGCCAACCTTGTTGTAGTATGAGTGACTAAGTGATGACTATGTATGACATGCCAACATCAGATAGCCTAACGCACCGTGTTAAATCTCCAAGGGTGCGACCGCGCGAGCGACGTGACGGTCGTGGTAGGCGCGACCATGATACGGGCTGCTGGCAGCCCTTGGATCTAAGATCAAATGGTCGCATGCTAAGTTGCTGAAAATTTTAAGAATAACCCTCCAGGATAGGATATTCACCCATAGGTCTAGAATCACGCCATGCAACCATTCGATCTCAGATCCAAGGGCTCTTGGAAGCCCGTATCATGGGAGAATGGAAATCCACTACCCTGCCATTCGCACGCTGGCAGTTCGCTCCTACTCGTCCCTGCACGTCCTTTAATACTACGGCGGTTCTCTCCTAGTTGTCCCGTCCATTCACATTAGTACATTATGACAGTTCCACTAATCCTAACCCTCCTCCCAAATCCATGGCGTCCCAAATCTCCCCGATCGGTGGTGAGTACAAGGTTAGAACCATCACCGACGATGAGTTCGACGTCATCTACACCCGTACTTCCGCGACGGTGAAAGGATGCCTTTCTCGCTTCAGACGCTTGTTCGAAAACTCACATGATGAGTGGGTCGCTGGGCTAGATGTTGAGTACACCACAGTCGTGGGACGAGAGAAGGATCTAAAGGACGAAGAGAGGAAGAAGCCCGCCGTGATCCAGGTTTGCGTACATAACGTTTTCTTGGTCTACCACATATGCCATGCTGACGTTGAGTGCCAGGGTTTTAAGAACTTCCTCAAGGACAAAACAGTCAAATTCATTACTGTAGACTTTAAGAACGACAAAGAAGTCCTGTGTTGGATAGGCCTCGTTGTAGGCAACCCCTTCAACCTCTAGAAGAATCAGCTGGTGCCCTCTCGTCAGCCTTCAATGCTGACCCTGGCAGGAGCCATGGTTCATCCTTCGTACGGTAAACTGGAGAAACCTCCATACACGTTTCATCGTCATGCATGACAGCGGAATGTACTAGATATAGACCACATCCAGTATGCTGCAATGGATGGCTACCTTTGTTTCAATATCTACAAGGGTTCGATGAAGAGCAACAACCAAGTTGGCGGTTCAAGCAAAGAAGTATCGACCAAGAGGAAAGGGACAAGGACGAAGTCGAGGACGTGGACGAGGACTCCGAGTAAGGTGGCAGTGTCGTTGCATTATGGTGGTTCTAATGCAGTGTCTACTGGATTAGTTGCATAGTTTAATTTCAGGTGTGCTTAGTTTAATTTGAGGGGTGTGTTGTGCTGAGCCCCCAGCAGAACTATGTTATGTTTATTGTCGTTACTTTAAGTCTTTAGTATGTACATACTAGTACTAGTATTTCTTTAATAGAATTTAGCACCCCAATTAAGCACGTACTAGCTTTTTTAATAGTACTATATGCATAATTTGGCGAAGAGCGCTCTCTATATGTATCACCTTTTTTTTAAATTTCAATTTTTGCTCCATGGCGCAATCCATCGATAGTGGAGTACTACCTCCGTCCTGGTTTTTTGGTCCTCATTGTAATCTGTGCCAAATTTTGGCCATAAATTTAACTAACAAAATGCTCATGCATGTCACAAAAAATTATATATTTGAAAACTATGTTCGAATATGAACCCAGCGTTATAATTTTTGTTAACATGCACTAACATTTTGTCAGTTAAATCTTTGGTAAAAATTTAGCACAAACTACATAGGGGACTAATAAACCAGGCCGGAGGTAGTACTACTATACAAAAGTATACATTTTTTAAAAGGCTAGTGTACTATTCATCACATATATATATAGCTAGTTAAATTCTCAACCTAGAACGACGTGCATGCCATGTAGTAAACCTATCCGGAGGAAGTATAGTAAAATGAGGTGATTTTACCGAGCAATCGGCGGGGGAGCATGGCCTGCATGCGGTCCCACGTGTCATGATGTACCAAGGTGATGTGCATGTCCCTCTTGAGGCAGAAGCAATACTAGTACGTGGTTTGAGATGATGTCGAACCGAAGTGTGAAATAATGGTTGCTTCATTTGTCTGGGAAGGTGCGGCATTGTGATTTGACGTCTCATTGCTCATTACTACTAATGGGCCGGTACGAGTGGGGTGCGTCCCCCCTGCTGTTCTGCACTGTTATTTGGTGCTTGACACGTCAACCCGGTTGCTATATGTCCCACATGTCGGCGACAGGAAGTACATAATTCATGAAAGGGAGCGTGATGGAGGAGTATACTACATAATTCATGAAAGGGAGCGACTTAGTTTTGGAAAAATCTGTTTTTACGGAGTACGTACCCACTAGGGTTTATAGGGCTCATCTAAAAAACATTCTTTTTTCCGTTTGATAAGTCTCAATTCTACTATACTAGTAGTAGTACCATTACATGTTGGATTTCGAGGTGCGTTAGATCACCCAACGCAAGTAGTGTCAAGAGAAAACTAACCAATGCATGTACAGGTTCATGGAAATTTAGTAGTTATTCATGCATTCGTTCTAATTACTGCCTCGGTAAACATAACTTCTTGAGAAAAACGAGCGTACTGTGCAAACTACGAAATTAATTCGACCACTCACCGTCTACCTTGGTTGGAGAGATTTTAAAATTGAGCCATAAATTGGAAAGGCTCGATTACTATTTGTGGCCTTGTATAGATGCAAAATGTATTTTTTATAGTGGCCTTGTATAAGTAAATGGAGGGAGTACAAACCAAAGTATGTACGTAACTAGTAGGGACGAGGACTAAATGGAGGGAGTAGTAAAATTTTCTCCTCGTGCTGCGAGCCACCGCGCGCATGGGCGAGGGAGCGGGCGTAAAGGCATACAATAGTACTCGCTCCGGTCCTTTTTGGTTTGCGCCTAAGAAAATTCAGTTTTTCCCTCAAAGCTCTACGCCTTAGCTTCTTTACCCCGCTCTTTCCACTGGTACCCCTCCCATTTGTTCCGCTTTGAATCAATTGCACCTGCTGAGTTTATACGTTATACATGTGCATATGACATGGCTTTCTGTGTCTAGAATACACTGCATCTATCTATCATACCATGTTCTTACATCAAAGTAATGTTGTTGTGTATCCCACATCAGTAACTCACGATTGGACACTTTTAACATGGCAGTTTGATAGTGGTTGCATCTTGCATTGATTTCTATGTTGTACTACTTCTAATTTTTCGAATTGCCACTTATGACAAGACACTTTTAACTTGACAGAGTAGTATTGGTTGCATCTTTCATATGGTGTCTAGCTTGCATTACTTCTATTTTCTTGAAAATCCTTCTGCTTAGTTTGCACATCGTAGCTGTGAATATGTCATGTTGTCCTGTTTTTCTTACATATTCCATCCTCATACGGTTGTCTTACATCAGAGTATTGCTTGTCTATATCATGCATCAATGAGTTCTGAAGAGTGATTTTATTCTTTTGTGTTGTAGGTACAACTTGACATGGCAAAGTCAAAAAAGAGCAAGGAAAATAATATAGTAGGGAGTGTTGTTACTCGTCGGGTGAAACAGAAAAGGTTCTGCCATCGAGATTCCGCTGGTACTTATAGTGCAGTAGAAGGTCCAAGTCCACCGGCTAAATCTACAAACACAGTATCACCTGCTCCACCAGCTGCAACATCCGCTTCAACTGTACCAGCATCTCAACCAGTTACTGGTTCATTTGCTCCGGAACTGGCCAGTTCCCAAGCTACCTTCACACCTAACACTACTTCCGAAGCACTGCTGACACAACAGGACTTGGCAAGATCAGTGAACCTCATGAGCATCAACACCAAGACGGTACCTGACCGAGTCAAGCTGCAGTTGCATGCTCCTTTATATGCACTCTCACAGTTTGATGTACACTAACACTTTCCATATTCGTTGTTGAACTAGCACCACGGTGCAAGCGGAAACAGACATCAGGGATAATGCTTGACAGATTAACAAAATCTAAAGGAGGAAGAATGGAGATCCATTTTGGGGCAGGTTTGAAAAGGCCACGTGATGCTACAGAGTCAGCCAAGTTAGTATCAGAGGCAGCCGTTGCCGTTAGGTGTCATGCGTGTATCCTCCCAACGTGGATCTAGTACAGGAATGAGAAAGATAATACCTAGTTTAACACCTTCCTTGACCATTTATCCGTAAGTAATGTTATTCATCGCAATTAGTAATATTGTCTTGCTCTGTCCCATACTTTCTAGCTTCCTCCTAATAAGACTCACATTCTTTTTTCAATAGATGAGGTTCAAGTTGGATCCGAAAGATGATGCAACTAAACAAGCATGCACTCATGTTTTTCAGTCTGCTCTGCGATAGTATCGGTACCACCTTAGAAAATCTCACTTTGAAGGCAAGGCTAACAATGAAATCTCCCAAACATCTCCAATGGAATATATTACAGATGAAGACTGGATAGCCCTCGTTAAACACTGGTATGATCCAAAGTATCAGGTAGGCTATATGTATTTGATCAGACCACATATTGAACTTGTATTTATGTATGTGCCTTACAAGTGTATCTTCTTCTAGGCTGTTTGAAGAACAAAACCAACCATTCTAAAGTGAAATTCCAAGAGACAATAGGATCTCGTAGCTATATTGCACACTGTGAGGCTCTTGTAAATAGCTGCTACTTCCTTCTTGTTTTGTGCCATATTATCGTATCTATATTGACTTGTTCCAAATAGAGAGGAAAGCCTGTGCAGACCAAAAAGAACCTGAACCGAATGCAGTGCAAATCTTCAAGCATTGCCACACTAGCAAGATGAAGGGCATGAGCACACAGCTCAAGCCGCTATTGTAAGTCCTTACTCCTCCTGCCTTGAACTGATTGGTACTGTGATGTGTTCATTTAACTACTTGGTTTGCAGCCAATGTCAGTTACTCTGTTCCCTTTTATACACAGTTGTCTTAACGTATCATTTCACCTTACATGGTTTAAAAGAGATGAAGGATATTCTTTTGGTCTTGATCTGTAATCGAGTTGTTATGTTCACGTGCGCACACAATGATAAAATAGCCTGTTTGTTTTATATCTGTTTGCCCAAGATATGAATGATGTCATACTATGTTCATCCTACTTTAAACCATGTCTCTTTATCCTTAGA
This sequence comes from Triticum aestivum, assembly GCF_018294505.1. NCBI lineage: Eukaryota > Viridiplantae > Streptophyta > Magnoliopsida > Poales > Poaceae > Triticum > Triticum aestivum. The sequence goes on along the minus strand of NC_057813.1, from coordinate 359,643,005 downwards.
TGTCAATGAATGTGAGGAAATAGACAATACAGTAGGCATGCTACATGGACATATGTTCCGAAAGTGATTTTATTATGTAGTTGGCACTACAATACATGCTAATGTATTACAGTAGTTCACCAAAATAAGTTATGTATAAACGTTTAACCTACTTTGTTTGTTTTTTTCTCATTAGTAACTTATCTGGTACACTAATCTACAAGTTCAAACTTTCAAGAAGCTATGGAACAAATGATAGAACATCCACAACCACCTGAAGGTGACGAGGCTACTACAAGCACAATGTCACCTCTTGTTGCAGTGCGTCTGTATCTCTCCACTAACAGTGCAAAAAGCACCTTCCTGCGTAATTCTGGGTTGGTTGTCAAGGTAACCTCGTCCAAATCGCCTACTGAACAAAATCTTCCTGCTAGACAGAGTGATATATCTATGCTCCAGACACAAGTCCAATCCCTAATGGACGTTGTTTCGGAAACAAGAATAGTGGTTGAGAAATGTCGTCAAGATAGGAATGGTTTTGAAACCGGACTATCAGACATTCACTTCGTTGTTGAAGAGCAATGGCGGAAAAAAGGTGGAGATCATGCTGCTCCATCAGATTCTACAGCCTGAAACATTAGCACTCAGGTCAAATGATCTGTGCTTCTATACATCTGATGGTGCTTTTATCTGGAAGGACTGTAAACTTATGCCAACAGGCCTTTTGTTGTATGATTGGAATTTATTTTGTTGTGATACAACATTTATGATGCTTCCACACACTGCAGTAATTACGATGCTATTTTTGTATAGTGTAGGTTTATCTTAGTAATGTATTCGGCCGAAAGCTTCGTAGGAGCCCAACATGCCAACATTCGTCGGGCCCATTCCAATTGGGCTAAAAACGATTACGGGCCGAAATTGGCATGTAGCCCACTAAAAATATCTGGGCTTAAATTAGCATAAGCTTTCAAATTTTTCTAGTAGGCCTGTGCCCGTAGTGGGCCTTTAACAGGCCTAAACATAATTTGGGCCCTCAGTAAAAATAGGCCATTTACAGGTGTAAATATCTCGAGCCCATAAAAAACATGGGCCTTTAATAGACCAAAAGTGAGATTGGGCCCTGATTGTGCCAAATAACCCACTGGACTTAGCAGGCCGAAATGGTGGCCCATTTACGATGCAGATATTTGATAGGCCGAAATTCGGACGGGCCGTAAATGCGTCGACCTAATACACGGGCCTTTAACAGGCCGGAACTTCGGTCGGGCTAGATTATCGTCATTTTTATATGGGCCATAAATGGGCCCGATATGAGGTTGGGCCACATATGGCCCATGGTTTACGTCCGACGTTAACAGGCCGAAAATGACAACAGGCTGAAAGTGGCCCAAATCTATAGTGGGCCTCTAACAGGCCGAATGACAGACATGGCCGAATATGACCCAAATCCTTCACGGTCGTTTATGGGCCGAACATTTTGATGGCCTGTAAATGGGCCCAAATGAAGCCGGACCTTTAACAGGCTGGAGATACACCAGGCCGTAATTCAGCCCAATTACTTAGCGGACTGTTAACAGGCCAGAAGTGACCATGGGCCGCATTGATGACAAGTTTAGACCAGGCCGTTGACGGGCCGATTTGAGAGAGAATGTTGGGCCTTTAGCTGGGCCGACCCATTATGGCCTGCAAAATCTTGTGGGCCTTTAGCTGGGCCGGCCCATTATGGTCCGCAAAATCTTGTGGGCCTTTAGCTGGGCCGGCCCATTATGGTCCGCTGAATTTTGTGGGCCTTTAGTTGGGCCAGCCCATTATGGTCTGCTAAATCTTATGGGCCTTCGGTTGGGCTGACCCATTTAAACTTTATGGGCCACTTTTGGGCCGGTCCACGTTTCAACATATCATAGGCCCATCTCGACCGTTGGATGAGTGACACGTGTGCCAACGCGGAGCTGACACGTGGATCCGTCAGCCAATGAGAATTTTACACGTGGAAAATCGGCATTGGTTGTGGCTGTTAACGGGTTATCGGATCCAAAATCCGACCCGATAGCTTAACGGTGTTCCGTTACGGTGGATGCCACGTGTCGGTCACCCTTGACGAAAGCACTTCTGTGACGCGCGATTTATCGTCATGGAAGTGGACACTTCCGTGATGATAATTTTGGTAATGTCATGGAACACATCTACGACAGCACAGGTATGACTATCTTGATTCTGTCATAAATTTTTCATGGATGTACATGCATGACAAAAAACACGACCTACTGTGAAAAACACGTATCATCACGTAAGTGTATTTTTTTGTAGTGTAAAGTCATGCAATATGATACAAACCCCATCTTTTTATCCTCGATGGCAACAATACAATACGCGCCTTGCTGCCCCTGCTGTCACTGGGAAAGGACACCGCAAGATTGAACCCAAAGCTAAGCACTTCTCCCATTGCGAGAAAGATCAATCTAGTAGGCCAAACCAAACTGATAATTCGAAGAGACTTGCAAAGATAACTTAATCACACATAAAAGAATTCAGAGGAGATTCAAATATTTCTCATAGATAAACTTGATCATAAACCCACAATTTATCAAATCTCGACAAACACACCGCAAAAAGAGTTACATCGAATAGATCTCCAAGAAGATCAAGGAAAACGTGGTATTGAGATCCAAAAAGAGAGAAGAAGCCATCTAGCTAATAACTATGGACCCGAAGGTCTATGGTAAACTACTCACAACTCATCGGAGGGTCTATGGTGTTGATGTAGAAGCCCTCCGTGGTCGATTCCCCCTCCGGCGGAGCGCCGACGAAGGCTCCAAGATGGGATCTCGCGGATATAGAAGGTTACGGTGGTGGAAATAGTTTTTCATGGTCGCCCTTGACGTTCTTGGGGTATGTGGGTATATATAGGAGGAAGAAGTAGGTCGGTGGATGTCCGAGGGGCCCACGAGATAGGGGGCGCGCCCAGTAGGGGTGGGCGCGCCCTACACGCTCGTGGCCGCCTCGACTGCTTCTTGACTTGCACTCCAAGTCCTCTGGGTCATGTTCGTTCCAAAAATCACGCTCCCGAAGGTTTCATTCCGTTTGGACTCCGTTTGATATTCCTTTTCTTTGAAATACTGAAATAGGCAAAAAAACAACAATACGGGTTGGGCCTCCTGTTAGTAGGTTAGTCCCAAAAATGATATAAATGTGTAAAGTAAAGCCCATAAACATCCAAAACGGGTAATATAATAGCATGGAACAATAAAAAATTATAGATATGTTGGAGACGTATCAGCCGGCAGCTGGGATTCTGGGCTAGAAAAGGAGCAAATATTAGAGACCTATTCTACACAACTCCAGAAGTCCTGAAACTCCACGAAAGTCATTTTTGGAATTAATAATAAATATTGAGCGGAACAAGTACCAGAGGGGCCCCACACCCTGGCCACGAGGGTGGGGGGCGCGCCCTACCCCCTGGGTGCGCCCCCTGCCTAGTGGGCCCCCTGGCAGCCCTCCGGTGTCCATCTTCTGCTATATGAAGTCTCTTACCCTGGAAAAAAATCATAAGCAAGCTTTTCGGGAGAAACTCCGCCGCCATGAGGCGGAACCTTGGCGGAACCAATCTAGGGCTGCGGTGGAGCTGTTCTGCCGGGGAAACTTCCCTCCGGGAGGGGGAAATCATCACCATTGTCATCTCCATCGATCCTCTCATCGGGAGGGGGTCAATCTCCATCGACATCTTCACCAACACCATCTCCTCTCAAACCCTAGTTCATCTCTTGTATCCAATCTTTGTACCAAAACCTCAGATTGGTACCTGTGGGTTGCTAGTAGTGTTGATTACTCCTTGTAGTTGATGCTAGTTGGTTTATTTGGTGGAAGATCATATGTTCAGATCCTTAATGCATATTAATACACCTCTGATTACGAAAATGAATATGCTTTGTGAGTAGTTACGTTTGTTCCAGAGGACATGGGAGAAGTCTTTCTATTAGTAGTCATGTGAATTTAGTATTCGTTTGATATTTTGATGAGATGTATGTTTTCTCTCCTCTAGTGGTGTTATGTGAATGTCGACTACATGACACTTCACCATTATTTGGGCCTAGAGGAAGGCATTGGGGAGTAATAAGTAGATGATGGGTTGCTAGAGTGACAGAAGCTTAAACCCTAGTTTATGTGCTGCTTCGTAAGGGGCTGATTTGGATCCATATGTTTCATGCTATGGTTAGGTTTACCTTAATACTTCTTTTGTAGTTGCGGATGCTTGCAATAGGGGTTAATAATAAGTGGTATGCTTGTCCAAGGAAGGGTAGTACCCAAGCACCGGTCCACCCACATATCAAATTATCAAAGTAACGAACGCGAATCATATGAGCTGATGAAAACTAGCTTGACGATAATTCCCATGAGTCCTGGGGAGCGTTTTTCTCTATATAAGAACTTGTCTAGGCTTGTCCTTTGCTACAAAAAGGATTGGGCCATCTTGCTACACCTTATTTACTTTCATTTCTTGTTACCGTTACAAATTACCTTATCACAAAACTATTTGTTACCGATAATTTCAGTGCTTGCAGAGAATACCTTACTAAAAACCGCTTGTCATTTCCTTCTGCTCCTCGTTGGGTTTGACACTCTTACTTATCGAAAGGACTATGATAGATCCCCTAAACTTGTGGGTCATCAAGACTCTTTTCTGGCGCCGTTGCCGGGGAGTGAAGCGCCTTTGGTAAGTGGAACTTGGTAAGGAAAAATTTATATAGTGTGCTGAAATTTCCTGTCACTTGTTACTATGGAACATAATCCTTTGAGGGGCTTGTTCGGGGTATCTTCACCCCGACCAGTAGAGCAAAGAGTTGCTCCTCAACCTACTGCACCTACTGAAAATGTTTACTTTGAAATTCCTTCGGGTATGGTAGAGAAACTGCTAGCTAATATCTTTACAGGAGATGGAACATTGCATCCCGATTTACACCTAATCTATGTGGATGAAGTTTGTGGATTATTTAAGCTTGCAGGTATGCCTGATGATGTTATCAAGAAGAAGGTCTTCCCTTTATCTTTGAAGGGATATGCATTGACATGGTATAGGCTATGTGATGATATGGGATAATGGTACTACAAACAATTGAAATTGGAATTTCATCAAAAGTTTTATCCTATGCATCTTGTTCATCATGGTCGTAATTATATATATAATTTTTGGCCTCGCAAAGGAGAAAGTATGGCTCAAGCTTGGGGGAGGCTTAAGTCAATGTTATATTGATGCCCCAATCATGAGCTCTCAAGAGAAATGATTATTCAAAACTTTTATGCTCGGCTTTCTCTAAACAATCGCTCCATGCTCGATACTTCTTGTGCTGGTTCTTTTATGATGAAGACTATTGAATTCAAATGGGATTTATTGGAAAGAATTAAACACAACTCTGAAGATTGGGATCTCGACGAAGGTAAGGAGTCAGGTATAACACCTAAGTTTGATTGTGTTAAATCTTTTATGGATACTGATGCTTTTCGTGGATTTAGCACTAAATATGGACTTGACTCTAAGATAGTAGCTTCCTTCTGTGAATCATTTGCTACTCATGTTGACCTCCCTAAGGAGAAGTGGTTTAAATATAATCCTACCACTTAAGTAAAAGTAGTAGCACCTATTAAAGTTGAAGAAAATACTATCACTTATAATGATCCTATTGTTCCTACTACTTATGTTGAGAAACCACCTTTCCCTGTTAGGATAAAGGATCATGCTAAAGCTTCAACTGTGGTTCGTTAGAGTAATACTAGAACATATACACCACCTGAGAAAATTAAAGTTGAACCTAGTATTGCTATGGTTAAAGATCTCTTGGCTGATAATATTGATGGGCATGTTATTTACTTCTGTGATGAAGCTACTAGAATTGCTAGACCCGATGCTAAGAAACATAGACCTATTGTAGGCATGCCTGTTATTTCTGTTAAAATAGGATATCATTGTTATCATGGCTTATGTGATATGGGTGCTAGTGCTAGTGCAATACCTCATTCCTTATACAAAGAAATTATGCATGATATTGCACCTGCTGAGATAGAAGAAATAGATGTTACAATTAAGCTTGCCAATAGACATACTATTTCACCAATTGGGATTGTTAGAGATGTTGAAGTCTTGTGTGGGAAAGTTAAATATCCTGCTGAGTTTCTTGTTCTTGGTTCCCCACAAGATGACTTTTGTGCCATTGTACATGGTAGACCCTTCTTGAACACTGTTAATGCTAAGATTGATTGTGAAAAGGATGTTGTTACAATTGGCTTAGGGGATATGTCTCGTGAGTTTAATTTTGCTAAATTAAGTAGACAACCTCATGATAAAGAATTGCCTAGTAAGGATGAAATTATTGGTCTTGCTTCTATTGCCGTGCCTCCTAATGATCCTTTAGAACAATATTTGCTAGACCATGAAAATGATATGTTTATGAATGAAAGAAGGGAGATAGATGAAGTATTCTTTAAATAGGGACCTATTTTCCTGTTGAAATCTTAGGGGATCCTCCACCACCCAAGGGTGATCCCGTGTTTGAGCTTAAACCATTACCTGATACTCATAAATATGCTTATCTTGATGAAAAGAAGATATATCCTGTTATTATTAGTGCTAACCTTTCAAAGCAGGAAGAGGAGAGATTATTGAAAACTCTAAAGAAGCACCGTGCTGCTATTGGATATACTCTGGATTATTTTAAGGGCATTAGTCCCACTCTATGTCAACAAAAAATAAATGTGGAGAAAGATGCCAAACCAGTTATTGATCACCAACGACGGCTAAATCCTAAGATGAAAGAAGTGGTAAGAAAGGAAATACTAAAGCTCCTGGAGGCAGGTATAATTTATTCCGTTGCTGATAGTCAGTGGGTAAGCCCTGTCCATTGTGTCCCTAAGAAGGGATGTATTACTGTTGTTCCTAATCATAAAGATGAATTGATCCCGCAAAGAATTATTACAGGTTATAGGATGGTAATTGGTTTCTGTAAGTTAAATAAAGCTACTAAAAAGGATCATTGCCCTCTACCTTTTATTGATCAAATGCTAGAAAAGATTATCTAAACATACACATTTTTGCTTTCTAGATGGTTACACTGGTTTCTCTCAAATACCTGTGTCAGCAGAGGATCAAGAAAAGACCACTTTTACTTGCCCTTTCGGTACTTTTGCTTATAGACGTATGCATTTTGGTTTATGTAATGCACATGCTACCTTTCTAAGATGCATGATGGCTATATTCTTTGACTTTTGTGAAAAGATTTGTCAAGTTTTCATGGATGATTCCTCCGTTTATTGGTCTTCTTTTGATGATTGCTTGAGCAACCTTGATCGAGTTTTGCAGAGATGTGAAGCTACTAGTCTCTTCCTGAATTGGGAGAAGTGCCACTTTATGGTTAATGAAGGCATTGTCTTGGGGCATAAAATCCCTGAAAGAGGTATTGAAGTTGATAAAGCTAAGGTTGATGCTATTGAAAAGATGCCATGTCCCAAGGACATTAAAGGTATAAGAAGTTTCCTTGGTCATGCCAGTTTTTATAGGAGGTTCATTAAGGACTTCTCTAAACTTTCTAGGCCTCTGACTAATCTCTTACAAAAAGATATTCCTTTTGTCTTCGATGATGATTGTGTAGAAGCATTTGAAATACTTAAGAAAGCTTTGATTTCTACACCTATTGTTAAGCCACCTGATTGGAATTTACCCTTTGAAATTATGTGTGATGCTAGTGATTATGCGGTAGGTGCTGTTCTAGGACAAAGAGTTGATAAGAAACTAAATGTTATTCAATATGCTAGTAAAACTCTAGACAATGCCCAGAGAAATAATGCTACTACTGAAAAGAATTCTTGGCAGTTGTATTTGCTTGTGATAAGTTCAGACCTTATATTGTTGATTCTAAAGTAACTGTTCACACTGATCATGCTGCTATTAAATATCTTATGGAAAAGAAATATGCTCAACCTAGACTTATTAGATGGGTTCTCCTACTACAAGAATTTGATTTGCATATTATTGATAGAAAGGGAGCTGAGAGCCCCGTTGCAGACAACTTGTCTAGGTTAGAGAATGTTCTTGATGACCCACTACCTATTGATAATAGCTTTCCTGATGAACAATTAGCTGTCATAAATGCTTCTTGTACTGCTCCATGGTATGCTGATTATGCTAATTACATTGTTGCTAAATTTATACCACCTAGTTTCACATACCAACAAAAGAAAAAGTTTTTCTATAATTTAAGACATTACTTCTGGGATGACCCACACCTTTATAAAGAAGGAGTAGATGGTGTTATAAGACATTTTGTATCTGAGCATGAACAGGAACAGATCCTACACAAGTGTCACTCCGAGGCATATGGAGGACACCACGCTGGAGAGAGAACTGCACATGAGGTATTGCAATCCGGTTTTTATTGTCCTACTCACTTCGAAGATGCCCATAAGTTTGTCTTGTCTTGTGATGAATGTCAAAGAATGGGTAATGTTAGTAAACGTCAAGAAATGCATATGAATTATTCTCTTGTTATTGAACCATTTGATGTTTGGGGCTTTGATTATATGGGACAGTTTCCTTCCTCTAATTGATATACACATATTCTAGTTGTTGTTGATTACATTACTAAGTGGGTAATAGCTATTCCAACTAGTAGTGCTGATCATAACGCCTCTATTAAGATGCTTAAAAAGTTATTTTTCCGAGGTTCGGAGTCCCTAGATACTTAATGACTGATGGTGGTTCACATTTTATTCATGGCGCCTTTCGTAAAATGCTTGCTAACTATGATGTTAATCATAGAATTGCATCCCCATATCACCCTTAGTCTAGTGGTCAAGTAGAATTGGGTAATAGAGAGCTCAAATTAATTTTGCAAAAGACTGTTAATAGATCCAGAATAAATTGGTCCAAGAAACTTGATGATGCATTATGGGCTTGTAGAACTGCATATAAAAATCCTATGGGTATGTCTCCATATAAAATGGTCTATGGAAAAGCATGTCACCTACCTCTCGAACTAGAACATAAGGCATATTGGGCCATTAAATATCTCAATTATGATTTCAAACTTGCTGGTGAAAAGAGGCTATTTGACATTAGCTCACTTGATGAATGGAGGACTCAAGCCTATAAGAATGCCAAACTGTTTAAAGAAAAAGTTAAAAGATGGCATGACAAAAGGATACAAAAGCACGAGTTTAATGTAGGTGATTATTGTTGCTATAGAACTCTCATTTAAGATTTTTTGCAGGAAAACTTCTCTCTAAATGGGAAGGGCCTTATGTTATCGAGGAGGTCCATCGTTCCGGTGCCATAAAAATCAACAACTTCGAAGGAACGAATCCAAAGGTGGTGAACGGTCAAAGAATCAAAAATTATATATCAGGTAATCCTAAATGTTGAAACTAATGTTATTGAAATTGTAACCTTGGAGGAATACATAAGGGACACTTTCCAGAACGTTTCAGACTCCGAAAAGGAATAGGTATGTGGTACGGTAAGTAAAACGACTCCAAAACAGTTCCAATAGCAATTTTTCTCCATTTTGGAATATTTAAGAAAATCGGAAAATAAGAAGTAGTCCGGGAAGGACACGAAGCGTCCATGAGGGTGGAGGGCGCGCCCTACCCCCTGGGCGCGCCCCCTGCTTCGTGGGCACCTCGTGTGCTCTCCGGACCCTGTTTTCTTGCACGATACTTCTTTTGGTCGGTAAAAATTCATTATATAATCTCCCGAAGGTTTTGACCACCGTATCACGCAAATATCCTCTATCCTTGTTTCGAGCTGTTTCTGCAATAGGTTTAGAGCAAGATGTCTTCTCAAGAGTCAGTCGGGGAGAGTTGAGTATCTCACCCAACACCGGGCTAGGAGCAAACAGCGATGCCTATCACTTTGGGCCATCAATGAAGGAGGAGATGGAGGCCGACTTGAAAAGGATAGATGCAATGGAGGAAGATCAAGAAGTTACCTCTCGTTTCCGAGCCGGATTCATGATGGGGGAACTACATAGCTCAGCTATTCCAAACTCGGTCATCCCTTCCAATGTTAGATTTCTTTCTTATGAAACTATGAAAAAGAGTGTCACTTGTTCTCCAGCAGCTATGCAACATCCTTGGGTGAAAGGAGCTCTAGCCGTCGCGGATAAGCTTCGTAAGGAAACAATGGATCTCAAGCAGCAAGTCAATAAGCTCGAGGAGGAGAGTCGTATCTTAAGGGGCATCATCGCCAAGAACATCACACCACCACTTCCGAAGAGGGAGACATAAACACATGGGTATGGGCACTCCCCTTGGCAACTGCCAAGCTTGCGGGAGGTGCCTCGGTATCGTATCACCATCACACTCCTATCCTTACCATTTTTCTTAGTTCGATCCTTTTAGTAATATCTTGATCTAGTAGAATAAAGTTTTGGTATGATTTAGTTTTGAGTTTTTCTTTATGATCCCCGATGTAATTGAGTCTATGAGCTATATAATAAAGATTAGTGTTGAGTCAAGGGCTTTGCTATCTTGCTATGATCTTAAGGGAATAAAAAGAGTAAAAAGAAATAAATAGATCATATTGATCTTGTGGAGAGTAATGACTTCACATATAAAGAGTATGATGATTAAAAGTTGTTGACAGTTGGCAAACATAGTTTTGGTCATCGTTGCAATTAATAGGAAGTGATAAAGAAAGAGAGGTTTTCACATATAAATATACTATCTTGGACATCTTTTATGATTTTGAACACTCATTAAAGTATGACATGCTAAAGAGTTGATGTTGGACAAGGAAGACAATGTAATGGGCTATGTTTTCTCATATCTGAATTAAAGTATATTGTCATGGATCATCCAACATGCTGAGCTTACCTTTCCCCCTCATGCTAGCCAAATTCCTTGCACCAAGTAGAGATACTACTTGTGCTTCCAAACATCCTTAAACCCAGTTTTGCCATGAGAGTCCACCATATCTACCTATGGATTGAGTAAGATCCTCCAAGTAAGTTGTCATGTTGCATGCAATAAAAATTGCTCTCTAAATATGTATGACTTATTAGTTTGGAGAAAATAAGCTTTATACGATCTTGTGATATGGAAGCAATAAAAGCGACACACTGCATAATAAAGGTCCGTATCACAAGTGGCAATATAAAGTGATGTTCTTTTGCATTTAGGTTTCGTGCATTCAACCAAAAAGCACATGACGACCTCTACTTCCCTCTACGAAGGGCCTATCTTTTACTTCTTGTCTTACATTAAGAGTCATGGTGATCTTCACCTTTCCTTTTTATACTTTATCCTTTGGCAAGCACCTTGTGTTGGAAAGATCCTGATATATATATCCAATTGGATGTAAGTTAGCATGAACTATTATTGTTGACATTACCCTTGAGGTAAAAGGTTGGGAGGCAACACAATAAGCCCCTATCTTTCTCTGTGTCCGATTAAAACTCCATAACCATAAGTATTGCGTGAGTGTTAGCAATTGTGAAAGACTAAATGATAGTTTGGTATGTGGACTTGCTGAAAAGCTCTTATATTGACTCTTTCCGATGTTATGATAAATTGCAATTGCTTCAATGACCGAGATCATAGTTTGTTGGTTCTCAATGAAGTTTCTGATTCATACTTGACATTGTGAATAGATTGTTACTTGAGTATAAAAAATCATATGACAATATATATATATATATATATATATATTGCTGTTATAAGAACGATCATGATGCCCTCATGTCCGTATTTTATTTTTATCGACACCTCTATCTCTAAACATGTGGACATATTTCTCGATATCGGCTTCCGCTTGAGGACAAGCGAGGTCTAAGCTTAGGGGAGTTGATACGTCCATTTTGCATCATGCTTATATATCGATATTTATTGCATTATGGGCTGTTATTACATGTTATATCACAATACTTATGCCTATCCTCTCTTATTTTACAAGGTTTACATAAAGAAGGAGAATGCCGACAGCTGGGATTCTGGGCTAGAAAAGGAGCAAATATTAGAGACCTATTCTGCACAACTCCAAAAGTCCTGAAACTCCACGAAAGTCATTTTTGGAATTAATAATAAATATTGAGCGGAAGAAGTACCAGAGGGGCCCCACACCCTGGCCACGAGGGTGGGGGCGCGCCCTACCCCCAGGGCGCGCCCCCCTGCCTCGTGGGCCCCCTGGCAGCTCTCCAGTGTCTGCTATATGAAGTCTCTTACCCTGGAAAAAATCATAAGCAAGCTTTCAGGACGAAACTCCGCCGCCACGAGGCGGAACCTTGGCGGAACCAATCTAGGGCTCCGGCGGAGCTGTTCTGTCGGGGAAACTTCCCTCCGGGAGGGGGAAATCATCACCATCATCATCACCATCGATCCTCTCATCGGGAGGGGGTCAATCTCCATCGACATCTTCACCAGCACCATCCCCTCTCAAACCCTAGTTCATCTCTTGTATCCAATCTTTGTACCAAAACCTCAGATTGGTACCTATGGGTTGCTAGTAGTGTTGATTACTCCTTGTAGTTGATGCTAGTTGGTTTATTTGGTGGAAGATCATATGTTTAGATCCTTAATGCATATTGATACACCTCTGATTATGAACATGAATATGCTTTGTGAGTAGTTACATTTGTTCCTGAGGACATGGGAGAAGTCTTGCCATTAGTAGTCATTTGAATTTGGTATTCGTTTGATATTTTGATGAGATGTATGTTGTCTCTCCTCTAGTGGTGTTATGTGAACATTGACTACATGACACTTCACCATTATTTGGGCCTAGAGGAAGGCATTGGGGAGTAATAAGTAGATGATGGGTTGCTAGAGTGACAGAAGCTTAAACCCTAGTTTACGTGTTGCTTCTTAAGGGGCTGATTTGGATCCATATGTTTCATGCTATGGTTAGGTTTACCTTAAAACTTATTTTGTAGTTGGGGATGCTTGCAATAGTTGTTAATCATAAGTAGGATGCTTGTCCAAGGAAGGGCAGTACCCAAGCATCGGTCCAGCCACATATCAAATTATTAAAGTAACGAACGCGAATCATATGGGCATGATGAAAACTAGCTTGACGATAATTCCCATGAGTCCTCGGAAGCGCTTTTCTCTATATAAGAACTTGTCCAGGCTTGTCCTTTGCTACAAAAAGGATTGGGCCACCTTGCTACACCTTATTTACTTTCATTGCTTGTTACCCGTTACAAATTACCTTATCACAAAAATACCTGTTACCGATAAGTTCAGTGCTTGCAGAGAATACCTTACTGAAGACCACTTGTCATTTCCTTCTGCTCCTCGTTGGGTTCGACAATCTTACTTATCAAAAGGACTACGATAGATCCCCTACACTTGTGGGTCATCAATCCCACTGAGGCTGGTTGCGCCACTCCTGGCGATGGCCGGGCCGTCCCAGCGTCCTCCACCTCGGCCACCTCCGCGACCGTAGCCTCGATCATTGCGCTCGGTGCGTCGACTGTGGTGCCCATTGTGGAGGGCCCTGAGCTCCTGGCAGTCGTTGGTGTTGTGGCTGTGAATGTTGTGGAAGACGTAGAACGGTCGGTTTCTCTTGGATGACTCGAGTGGTCACGGTCGTGCTTCATCTCTGACTCGGCTGCAAGCACAGCTGGTCCCTTGCGCTTCACATCCTTGGCCTTGGCTTTCTTGTCTTCTGGGTCAGCATTAGGGAGATCGAGGAGGGAGAGGCGTCCCTCCTCAGCCCTCGCGCACTTGTTCGCCATGTTGAACATCTCCATGGCTGTGTAGAGGTCCTCGTGAATGGCGAGCTCCTCCTTCATCTTGACATCGTGGACGCCTTCAGTGAACGCCAAGATGATGGCCTCGTCCGATACCTTGGGGATCTTGAGGTGAACGTTGTTGAAGCGCTGGATGTACTTATGCAGGGTCTCTCCTGGCTGCTGCTTGATGCGTCGTAGGTCACCCGCGGCTGGCGGGCTGTCGCGAGTGTACTGGAAGTTGGCGATGAAGCGGTCACGCATCTCGTCCCAGGAGGAGATAGACCCCACGGGGAGGTTTAGGAGCCAGGAGCACGTGCCATCCTTGAGGGCCATGGGAAACCTGTTCACCATGATTTCCTCGTCGCCGCTGGCCGCCTCGATGATCAGCTCGTAGAGCTGCAGGAACTCGGTGGGGTTGGCGGTGCCGTCATAGCGTGGGGGCAGGGCAGGCTTGAACTTGCCAGCCAGACGACATTGCGAAGCTCTGGGGTGAACGCGCGACACCCTACTATGGTCATGGGAGCCCGTCGAGGAGGTGGAGCCTGGTGTTGGTGCTTGTGCGCCACCACCATCAAAGGTGGCACACGGCCTTGGCGTGGGGGTGCTGGAAGCACGCGTGCATCTTCCTGGGGGCGCTACACCACTTGGCAGCTCGCCTCTTCACATGCAGGCGCCTAGAACGGTGGATCGCTCCGCGGTGCCACCCGCCTTGGTTCGACAATGGCGCCCTGGGCTGGAGGTGGTGGAGGTGCCCCATGAGCCATGTCGCCCACGACAGGCGGTTGCTGAGGCAGCGAGCGGGCTGGTGCAGTGGAGTCTCCGGCGGTGCTAACGAGTTTGGCGATGCGCTCGAGCCATTCTTCATAGAGGTCGTCGACTGGGCGGTAGAGGAGGAGCTACCACGCCATGAGCAGAGAAACTTGCACGTTCGCTGGGCCGCGACATGCGTGGGAGGACAAAGTAGTCAGGATCATCGACGGGGTGGCGGTGCGCCTGTCACGGCACACCGAGGGGTGCAACGATGAAGCTTGCTGCTCGTAGCCAGCAAGGCCCGTGGTAGCGTTGGCTGCTGATGACAGGGGATGATGAGGACAGTCGTCGCCCGCCGGAGCTGTCTGAGTGACACGAGCGGCAAGCGCGGCCCCGCGCTCAGCGCGTGCCTGACGTGCGTCAGCCATGGAAGTGTCGGAGTAGCGGTGGATCGACCGGCAGAAGAGAGGACCCGATGCACCCCTACCTGGCACGCCAAATGTCAGATTTCGGGTTCCGCAAACCTTTGATAGGTTTGAACTCTAGGGTGTGCGGAGATCTCAACCTACCCAGCCTGCCTACTCACGATCTTCCTAAGCCTAGCGCGTCGAGCTCAAAGGGACAGAGAGACACAATAGTTTATCCTGGTTCCGGCCACCTTGTGGTGTAATACCCTACTCCAGCGTTTTGGTGGATTGCCTCAAAAGGCTGAGGATGAACTAGTATGATGGATGAACTGGCCTCAGAAGGCGAGGTGTTCTTGAGCTCAAGAGAGATGGTGAGGTGGTTCGATGAGAAGGGATCTGGTCTGTTCTTCCCCCTCCCTTGGTGGTGGCTAAGTCCTATTTATAGTGGCCTTGGTCCTCTTCTCAAATGTTGGCAGGAAGGGATCCCACAATGGCCAGATATGAAGGGGGACAAGTAGTACATCCTATCCTGACTAAAGTGGTCTTCGCCTGCGAAAAGCCTCTGGATGTGACGCTGTGGTGGGCACGGCGATGACCTTCGTCCTGCTGTCCTGGCGGTCTTGGTCTTGTTGCACCAGAACGGAAACCTTTGGCTGATTTCTCGGGACTCCGCACCCATCACTTGCCTCCTTTGCACCAAAGGGGAAACTGGCGCTATGCGCCCGTTGGCGCCCGCCTGGCCTTGGTCGTCATGGATCATGTCAGCTGAGCCTCATGAGGTGCACCTTGCATAGAACTCTCCGCCCCTCGAGAGCCAGCCTTAGGAGGCTGATCCCTCGGGGGTATTGGCGTCATCTACCTCGTGAGGCTTGGACCCTCGTGAGGGTCTTGAAAACTGTCGGTGCTGAAATTGGGCCATACCGGGCCACTGATGGAGCCGCGTAGTGGGCTGCAGGCAGGCAAGTCTGGGTACCCCCGTATCCAGAACGCCGACAATTTGGCTGTCAGAGGAGGGGAAGAAGATCTTAGGCGTATGGAGATGGATCCGGGGTACTGGTTCGATGTGATGGAGGGTTTCGTCATTGGAGTAGCTCCGGTGTGTTGTACGACAGCGAGGCTAAAGTAGGACAAGAGAGACAATGTCAACCTGAGTGGAATTCTAAAGTGTCTCCAATAGATGACGTAAAATACATAACCACAAAGTGCTAGATGTAAAATACATCAGCCACTCATCTCTGAACTTAACTGTCGAAATTGAATTTAACTATCGAAACTGAATTTTGCTGTCGAAACTGAATTTTGCTGTCGAAACTGGATTTTACTATCAAAACTGAACGCACTAGTAGCAGAAAAGAAGTAGCAGCAGCAGCACCCGCAGCAGCAGTGAATGCGAGAGCCGGGGCAGCTGGTCATGTAGCAGCATCTCGGGTAGCAGCTGCAGGGGCTCGAGGGAGAGCAAGATCTGCTGCTCGTGCAGCAGCAATGCGCGCAAGAGTAGAGCAGTAGCGCAGGCAAGATCAAGAGTGAGAGCAGTAGTGCAAGCAAGAGCAAGAGCGAGAGCAGCAGTGTGAGCAAGAGGAGACCAGGCAGGGGACCGAGAGCAAAAGGAGAGCAGCAGCACGAGCGAGAGCCAAAGCAGTAGCAGCTCCTACTGATGTGGACATTGCCGCCGAGGGAGCGACATCGTGGAGGAATTTGCCGGTGACGCTGCCGTGGATGGAGCCACGCCATGTCGGCTCAGGATCGAGCGCTAGCAGCACCGTGAGATCGAATCAAGAAGAAAATGCGGTGATTAGTTTAGAACCTCTTCGGTGGCACCTATTAGGCATCAGCTTCATCCAAGGAATCGGTGATGATGCTGCTCTTCCGGTGGTGCAGTTGAAGATGGTGGTGTGGGAATGGATGTGGCGCGAAAGACGAGGGGAACATCGGGGTAGCTCCTTGGAGGTGGAGGACGGGGTCGTTGAACCGGCGGGATGATGAGATCGACGATGGATCCTCATCCGGTGCGGTGGATGAGGGACATTGAGGTGTTGTTGTGTACGACATCGTTGGTGAAGAGGCTCCGGCTGGGTGGCGGATGAAGGAGGGTGTGTGGCTTTGCAGGTTTTCACGGCCTCGGTGTACGAATGGGTCGGCGGATGGGATGGGAGGCGGAACCATGGCTTAGGGATGCACTTGTCCGAAATGTGGGGTAAGTTACAAAAGTACCCCCACCGATTTGAGCTAGGTGGTTCTTTCGATTCAGGGGTATCATGGGCATTTCGCGTGTCAGGATTTCACAGGAGGTGGGAGTTTTAGCGCGTGTTGTAATTTTGGGATAGCAAGGCGCGGGTTGAGATGGAGGGAGTTTTCGGAGCACAATGAGACAAATATATATCTTAAATATTTTGAGGTAACAAGGCACGGGTTGAAATTTCCGACAATCCTAACGTGTATCGTACCAAATCAATTCGCACTTCCCTCGACGAAAAAACAAAAATAAATCAATTCACACCACACAGAAGAGTCTAGTCCCGTGTACTATACCAAATCAATTCGCACTATAAATGCCATTCAAAACTTTGAATTCATGTTATGTTCAATTAAAATATTTCGCTATGTGTATAATGCATGCAACCTGCTACTCAAATGAACGGTTTAGTGCATTCCAAACGTATATACTACCGCTTCAATATTAACTAAATTTGAATTCATTTCTCTATTTGAATAAGATCTACGATCATGATTGTTGTCAGGTTAAACCATTTGAATTCATTTCTCTATTTTAATAAGACCTACAATCATCATTATTGTCAAGTTAAACCATCATTTGTATATTATCTTCGCAACACACCACATGATTACTGTCAAGTTAGATACGAACTATGTGTACTATATGAACTCGAACTCAATTTTTTGAATCCACTTTATGTTGATTTCAAATCACTGTACATTTCAAGCTCTAGCTAGATCTTCACAATCTAAACCATGTATCGTATGTATAATGTGTTTATCACATAATGTATGGTGCCCCGCCCCCTGCGCCTACAAGTATTTAGTTGTGAGGTGCAAACGCCACACATTATCACAAATTCAGATAAAATGTGAGATTGTTCGATATATAGTATGGTTTAGATTGTTCGATATTAAGTTGTGAGCTGCAAACGCCACACATTATCACAAATTCAAATAAAATGTGAGATTGTTCGATGTATAGTATGGTTTAGATTGTTCGATATTTAGTTGTGAGTTGCCAACGCTACGCATTATCACATTATGGTATAACATGTCCAAAACCACACCATGCATATCACCTCTATATTCATCCATGCATATGTTTATAACACTATGATCTCCTATTCAAATATATGAATCCACTTTCATATTAAATTATGATAGTTGTTAGTCTCTTACACCCACACAATCCTCTATCCTTTGTAGCTAGCACTAACTTTCTCTCGTGCATGCACACACCCTTCTCCCCCTCCCCCTCCCTCAGCATACTATCCGTCGTGCACATTCATTTTTTTTCTTTAGGTTGTTCTTCCACGGTCTCCACAACTCCTTTCCGACACACACCGATCGATAAACCTCTCCAGCGATGTCTGCCTACCACATACACATGCACCTTCCATCTCCTCCTCTCCGTGTCCATGCCTCGTGTCTCTCATACGGTCCCACACATGTGTAAACTCTCGCCCCTCTTCTCATCGATCTCACAATCGCACACTCCTCCCACTCTCTAGCTAGTAGGCCTCTCGCACCACCTCCTAGCTCCATTATCTCTGTCTATCCGTCTCGCTTTGCCTTATTTGCCTCTAACAAATGGATGTACACCGACCGATCTTTCGCTATACATATAGCTAGCTAGGTCGTTATAACTCGTTTTCCCCAAGCACCGATCGATCTACCTCATTCATTATGTCTCTCTCTTCCTCCGACACACAACAATTGATCTACCGATCTAGTTAGGTCTGCTTACCAAACACATGGTCCCGCTTCATCATCCATGCATGCCTCCCGACACATCTACCACGCACACACATACACAGATACACATCCTCACGCTTATTGATAATATTGCAGTTATACCCTCAGTTTGTCTATTAGGCCTCTCCCACCATCTCCGAGAAGCTACTCCATCCATCCAACACTCTACCCCTCTCCCTCCCTCCCTCCTTCCCTCCCTCTCTCTCTCTCTATATATATATATATATATATCCCAACCTATTTCCCATTCTTCACTACTGTATGAATGTTGACCAATCTCCCTCATGACCTGGGTCTCTCCTTCTCAACACATATACGAGTCGATCTACCTCTCTAGTTAGGTCTCTGCCTCCCCCCTCCCCCCACACACCGATACATCGAGCGCTCTAGTCATGTCTCCCTGCCACACACAAACTTGCCCTGTGCCCTCTGACGTTCTGGTAGGTCAGGCGCCCTATATCTTTGACTTGCACACACACAATTTCAATGACTCTCTTGATCAATATCGCACCCACCCACTTGATCCTCTCTTCGACTCTATCGATATCTATGACCCCTCCCTCTATTCTCGTGGATCGCCCCCTCTATATATGATATAGATAGGCCTCTATTTCACACACATTACATGTGTCAAATTTTTGTTTGAGATATCATCGGCACATATTCCCACAAATACATTTACGAAATCACCCCCACAACAAAAAACACTCACGAACGCACACACCATCTGTCTAGGTTTCTATATCTCTCACACACACCCACGTAGGTGGGGGACGTGCACGAAGAGAAGAGGTGCATGCACTGGATGCGCCTACTCCCGTCTCTTTCACAACCACACTCGCGCGGGTACACAGTGGAGCTCATTTCTGTACGAAAAGGAAGCCCACGTGGTAATTTCACACGTGCACTGGTTGTCCACTTGATGGAGGATCATGTACCATGGGTGAACAAACAAATTGCGACTTGACACGTTATGTTAAAAAAGAGGCAAATCATGTGGGGCCTACCTTAGAGGCAAGGCTCTATACACTGGAGATGCTTTGTACGTATTACTTTTGATGTGTCCCGCTCGCAGAACAGGGAGAAGCTTGCTTAGTACGCCGTCTCCCCCGCCCATGAGCGCGGTGGGTCGCAGAGTCACAGGACGAGGAGAAGCTTTCTTAGGTTGGTCATAGTGGAGAGTATCATATACTACTCCATATGATACCAGTGTATGATACTACATCCATAGTGCATAGTATCATAGATTAGTATGATAGGTCGTCTCATTTATTGCCATGCATGACACAGAGTACCATAATATTTATTATGATACGGTATCTACCTATGTTACTATAACCTTCTCTCTCTTCTTTAATTGTCTGCCACATAAGCACGTTTTTGAGTCCCAAGGGCATGATACCACTTATATTACCCCCACTATGGCCAGCATTACTACGCCTAAGCCCGCTCCCTCGCCCACGTGCGCGGTGGCTTGCAGGAAGAGGAGAAAATTTTACTACTCCCTCTGTTACTGCTCATCCCTACCTTGGTTAGAGAGATTGTCATATTGTTTGAAATATACTACGTCTGTCCCAAAATTCTTGTCTTAAATTTGTCTAGATATGGATGAATCTAGTTTTACTCCCTCCGTCCCATAATATAAGAATGTTTTTGACACTAGTATTATGGGACGGAGGGAGTAGTAGATTTCAATATGAACTACTAGTACATACTCCAAACACTGATGTATATAGACATATTTTAGAGTGTAGATTCACTCATTTTGCTCCGTATGTAGTCCATATTGAAACGAACGTACTAGTACGCACTCTCCCCCGCCCATCGACCTTCACTCGACCCTCACCTATGTGGTGGACGTGCAACAATTCATTCGGTCTCAAATAGCCAGAACGATATACGGTAGCACCATTATTGCCCGACTTCCCCAAGAGGCGAAGAGCCAAGCACAAGGTTAATATTTTTTAGATGCCAAGCACAAGGTTTATAGGAGAAAGAGTAGTAGTAGTACTAGTAGTATGTACCAGTGGTACATACTGTATGAGGAAGAAGGCAACAAGATGTATGTTTTGCATGACAATCTCTTCTTACAAGACGTGCTAGACCTAGTGGACCTGATTGTTGCAATGGGAGTACTATCATAGATGGCATGATTCAGAGTGATGAGTAGCGAGAATAATTCGGAGTTGCTGAGTCTTAAACCCCATGAAGAAGTCCCATCGAAAGGAATTGCTATCCTCTACACATGCTCCTATGTAAAATGAGTAAATGAGACAAAAAGAGAAAGAGACAAAGTAAAAAAAATCACCAGCCGTAGAGCTAGCCCTATTATATCAGTGAATGATATTTCTACGTTGTTATTGACATGCTATATTATTAACCATGCTGTGTAGGTAGAAGAGGATTTATTTGTGGAGGTAGCAGCGGATGGATATTCAACGAGGAGTGAAATGATGGCTGCTTCCTAAGTCAAACATAGAGAAAGGTGGGCCTCATGATTTGGCGGCTTATTAGTCATTATTACTGCCGATACTCTTTGCCCATATAATAACCACATGGTAGAGTAGTGGGCTATAATTTTAATAACCATGCTCGAAGAGAAGAGGAGCACGCACCCACGCACATAGTACTAGTACTCCGTAGCACTCTTTGCATCTTTTGCGTCTTCCCCAACCACACACATGACACGGTGAAGCTCATTTCTGTATGATGATGCAGCCCACGTGATAATTTGACGCATCTAGTAGTAGTTACTTAGTTATAAATAATGGAGGCTCCGGAACCACGCATGAACGATGCCGGAGTGAAAAAGAAACTGCTCCACTATATACATAGCCAGGACGAGCCTACACGATTGCTTGCTGGGGTTTCTCTCTTTACACTCTCTCGCACAAAATGACTGTGGCCACATCTCTAACATTCGGGCGGATCACGCCCTCCGGGGGAAGGGGTGGATTCTTTGTGTAGATGCGGTCGCCGTCGCCGACGGCAAAAACCCACTGTTGGCACGTCCCTATGAGGGGTCCCCGCTGTACTCTCTCACAAAGCCAGTGCGGTTGCCTTCGTCCCTTGATCATTGCCGCGACGTGGACAGCCACCGCCCTCCTCTAGGTTAAGGTACGCCCCGACATTCATGGGGCACAACTTCCTTTACAGCTAGCTTGCACCACTGCCCCAGCTGCCCACATCGCTTCATGTGGATATTTCTCTACTTCTTTGCCCCGCACGTACCTCTACTGGCTTCTACTGTATTTGTGATGACTTTATGTCTCATCAACTATCCCAGTAATCTTATTCTAATCACGCTTCTTCAATTTCTTTGCCACAGGGATGCTCATCTCGAGTTAGTGAAACTGCACAAAATGATCCGATGGTCAAAGGGTTGCAAACTTCATTTCTTCGGAAGGTTCAACATCGCCAGCAAATTAAAGCCTAGTTAGGGTTTAGGGTTCAATGGCTAGGGACTACATGGATCTTTTTTTCTTGACCTGTCTCTGTTCCAAAATAAGTGTCAACTTTAGTAGTAGTTCAACTTTGTACTAAAGTTTGCATAAAGTTGAGACACTTACTTTGGAACAGAGGGTGTGCATATTGGCTATGATCTCTCAATCATTGAGATGCAATAGGATGCATGTTAGTCTCCTTTGTATTTGATGAAATGTTGCAAACGGGCAACCTTGGATGCAAGATACATGAAACAGAAGCTGGAAGCTTCATAGCATTGTACAAATTTATCTCGCTGAGAAATTACAGTACGTACTATACTACTATGTAAAGAGTTAGGTGTCACACTGTGTCCAACAAATATGGTGATAGTGTGAGGTAGGCCATGTAATCATTGAGCTTGCATGTTTTCACTGCTTTCGCACTCCTCGACTGTAAGAATGGAGAAAATTGTAATCTACCCCCTTTCACCAAAACGTGGGACATCTAGTAGTCGTACCACCTCAGTAATAATGACCAATGAGCCATCAAATCACATAGACCCAGCAGTAAGTTGGATGGACGAAGCAACCATCACTCTTGAATCCACTTTCTTCAACGCATGCACCAGTGAGAGGCGCGTCCGCTCTGCCCGGGCATGAATGCGGAACCAATTCTCTGGAGAGGTGCTGACCGTTTCGGGCAGGAAGTGCGCGCGGGCGATGGAGGGGCTTTGGGTGGGCCAGGCTGGTCAGGAGCGGGCATGGCAACTCTCCCAACCGGACGCCCGGGAACGAGAGGATGCACCGACTCTTGCGGCTAAATCATACACTACACAACATCTCTCTGTAGGACTAGGTCGATGTGCCGCTCTCTCTAACACACGCGCTGTTAAAACACACACACACACACACACAGCTTCATAGAATCGGAATATCGTGCGAGTGGGAAGCCATAGAAAGTGAGATAAATGGAGCATGTACAAGAAGAGAAGAGGTGACGAATATTCCATCAAACCTGTACTGAGGAGTAGAGTAGTACTCCCTCCGTCTAGGAGTTAAGTCATCTTACGAAACTCAGATATTCCCAAAATGTTAGGCTTCATCCATTAACTTCCCATCTCAATCCCCGCCTAGCCTCGTTGCTAGCGAGTGTTGATATTACTTACTCTGCCTTTTTATCTCCCCCGGAAACCCAATGCATGGAGTGCAACTACACGTTGATCAGTCAAGGAATCAAAGTCGGTTTGCATGCGAGTTAATACGTGGCCCTGCATGGTAGCTAAAACGGCATCTCTTAAGTGATTAATTGTTGCGTTTAGATACATAAATCAGGGCTTTGATTGGAGGAAGGACCGGTCAAGTTTCTCCTTCTCCTCCAATCTTCTTGCACCTCGGTCCCGCTGCACCTTCTTACATGACTTATACACCTAGACGGATGGAGTAGTACGAGATACGGTGGCGCACTGACTTAGGTCGAATACAAGTGCCAAAAATTATTGGAAGAGAGCAAAGTGTACAAACCAAATAATTAAAATTGAATTTCTCGGTTTTTTTGAAACGGAGAAAAAAGATTTGCCTCATCCACTAAATAAAGAGGTGAATAGAGTTTCACAGTTTGCAAGTGACCCTACAAATAAATGGCACGACAGTTACTCTCAATACTCCCTAGTTTCTTAGCACCCGCTGTAACCCTTAGTACATATAGTGGCACGTCGACTTAGGCCGAATACAAGCGCCCAAAAAATTTAATATTTCATTTTGATACTCAAAATATTTAAAATTGGAGGATGGTGCAGCCCCCCTTTCCGATATTTTGACCGTGTGTGGTTCAGTTGTTGTTCACCACTTCGGAGGGTCGTTTACCACACATGATCGTTAGTAAGCGCGACCGGGAGTGATGTCTACTACACAACCTTCTTCTTGTAGACGTTGTTGGGCCTCCAAGTGCAGAGGTTTGTAGGACAGTAGCAAATTTCCCTCAAGTGGATGACCAAAGGTTTATAAATCCGTGGGAGGTGTAGGATAAAGATGGTCTCTCTCAAACAACCCTGCAACCAAATAACAAAGAGTCTCTCGTGTCCCCAACACACCCAATACAATGGTAAATTGAATAGGTGCACTAGTTCGACGAAGAGATGGTGATACAAGTGCAGTATGGATGGTAGATATGAGTATTCATAATATGAAAATATAAAAAGAGCAAGGTAACAAGTGGTAAAAGTGAACGTAAATGGTATTGCAATACTAGGAAACAAGGCCTAGGGTTCATACTTTCACTAGTGCAAGTTCTCTCAACAATAATAACATAACTAGATCATATAACTATCCCTTAACATGCAGCAAAGAGTCACTCCAAAGTCACTAATAGTGGAGAACAAACGAAGAGATTATTGTAGGGTACGAAACCACCTCAAAGTTATTCTTTCTGATCAATCTATTCAAGAGTTCGTAGTAAAATAACACGAAGCTATTCTTTCCGTTCGATCTATCATAGAGTTCGTACTAGAATAACACCTTAAGATACAAATCAACCAAAACCCTAATGTCACCTAGATACTCCAATGTCACCTCAAGTATCTGTGGGTATGACTATACGATATGCTTAACACAATCTTAGATTCATCTATTCAACCAACACAAATAACTTCAAAGAATGCCCCAAAGTTTCTACCGGAGAGTCAAGACAAAAACGTGTGCCAACCCCTATGCATAAGTTCACAAGGTGAACCCGCAAGTTGATCACCAAAACATACATCAAGTAGATCACGTGAATATCCCATTGTCACCACAGATAAGCACATGCAAGACATACACCAAGTGTTCTCAAATCCTTAAAGACTCAATCTGATAAGATAACTTCAAAGGGAAAACTCAATCCATTACAAAAGAGTAGAGGGGGAGAAACACCATAAGATCCAACTATAATAGCAAAGCTCGCGATACATCAAGATCGTGCCATATCAAGAACACGAGAGACAGAGAGAGATCAAACACATAGCTACTGGTACATACCCTCAGCCCCGAGGGTGAACTACTTCCTCCTCATCGTGGAGAGCGCTGGGATGATGAGGATGGCCACCGGTGAGGGATCCCCCCTCCGGCAAGGTGCCGGAACAGGCTCCCGAGAGGTTTTTGGTGGCTAGAGAGGCTTGCGGCGGTGGAACTCCCGATCTAGGTTTCTTTCTAGAGGTTTGGGCATTTATAGGAGGGTTTGGCGTCGAGAACAAGTTAGGAGGACCCACGGGGTGTCCATGAGGCAGGGGGCGCGCCCTAGGGGGGTGGGCGCCCCCTCCACCCTCGTGGGCCCCACGAGCCTCCTCTCTGGTAACTCTTTATTCCAGTATTTTTTATATTTTCCAAAAAAATCTCCGTTGATTTTCAGCACATTCTGAGAACTTTTATTTCTGCACAAAAACAACAACACGGTAGTTCTGCTGAAAACAGCGTCAGTCCGGGTTAGTTCTAATCAAATCATACCAAAATCATGTAGAAATATTATAAACACGAGATGAATACATAAAAAATTATAGATATGTTGGAGACGTATCAGCATCCCCAAGCTTAATTCCTGCTCGTCCTCGAGTAGGTAAACGATAAAAACATAATTTTTGATGTGGAATGCTACCTAGCATAATTCTCAATGTAATTTTCTTTATTGTGGCATGAATGTTCAAATCCAAAAGATTCAAGAGACAAGTTTAATATTGACATAAAAATAGTAATACTTCAAGCATGCTAACCAAGCAGTTTATATCTTATCAAAATAACATAGCCAAAGAAAGCTTATCCCTACAAAATCATATGATTTGGCCATGCTTCATTTTCGTCACACAAAATTCTCCCATCATGTAGAACCCCGGTTTCAGCCAAGCAATTGGTTGATACTTTTGAACGCGCTTCAGCCTTTTCAACCCTCACGTAATACATGAGCGTAAGCCATGGACATAGCACTATGGGTGGAGTAGAGTATGATGATAGGGATTATGTGAGAAAACAAAAAGGAGAAAGTCTCACATTGACGTGGCTAATCAATGGGCTATGGAGATGCCCATCAATTGATGTCAATACGAGGAGTAGGGATTGCCATGCAATGGTTGCACTAGAGCTATAAATGTATGAAAGCTCATCAAAAATAAACTAAGTAGGTGTGCATCCAACTTGCCTGCTCACGAAGACCTAGGGCATTTTGAGGAAGACCATCATTGGAATATACAAGCCAAGTTCTATAATGTAAAATTCCCACTAGTATATGAAAGTGACAAAATAAGAAACTCTCTATCATGAAGATCATGGTGCTATTTTGAAGCACAAGTGTGGAAAAGGATAGTAACATTGTCCCTTCTCTCTTTTTCTCTCTTTTTTGTTTGAGCCTTTTCTCTTTTTTTATGGCCTCTTTTATTTTTCTTTTTTTATTTCTCATTCGGGGTCTCATCCCGACTTGTGGGGGAATCATAGTATCCATCATACATTCCTCACTGGGACAATGCTCTAATAATGACGATCATCATACTTTTATTTACTTACAACTCAAGAATTACAACTCAATAATTAGAACAAAATATGACTCTATGTGAATGCCTCTGGCGGTGTACCGGGATATGCAATGAATCAAGAGCGACATGTATGAAAGAATTATAAAGTTGGCTTTGCCACAAATATGATGTCAACTACATGATCATGCAAAGCAATATGACAATAATGTAGCATTTCATAATAAACGGAACGATGGAAAGTTGCATGGCAATATATCTCGGAATGGCTATGGAAATGCCATAATAGGTAGGTATGGTGTCTGTTTTGAGGAAGATATAAGGAGGTTTATGTGTGATAGAGCATATTGTATCACGAGGTTTGGATGCACCGGCGAAGTTTGTACCAACTCTCAAGGTGAGAAAGGTCAATGCATGGTACCATAGAGGCTAGCAAATTGTGGAAGGGTAAGAGTGCGTATAATCTATGGACTCACATTAGTCATAAAGAACTCATATACTTATTGCAAAATTTTATTAGCCCTCGAAGCAAAGTACTACTACACATGCTCCTAGGGGAAGGGTTGGTAGGAGTTAACCATCGCGCGATCCCGACCTCCACTCATCAGGAAGGCAATCAAAGAACACCCCATGCTTCAAATTTGTCACACAACGTTCACCATACATGCATGCTACAGGACTTGCCAACTTTAACACAAGTATTGCTCAATTTCATAATTACCCAACTAGCATGACTCTAACATTACCACCTTTATGTCTCAGAACAATTATCAAGTATCAAATTTATCATAGTGTTTAAAGCACTCCATATGAAAGTTTTTATTTTACCCAACTTGGATGCCCATCATATTAGGACTAATTTTATAACCAAAGAAAATTACCATGCTGTTCTAAAGACTCTCAAAATAACATAAGTTAAGCATGAGAGTTCATCTATTTCTTCAAAATAAAACCACCATCGTGCTCTAAAAGGATATAAGTGAAGCACTAGAGCAAATGACAAACTACTCCAAAAGATATAAGTGAAGATCAATGAGTAGTCAAATAATTGTGCAACTATGTGAAGACTCTCTAATAATTAAGAATTTCAGATCTTGGTATTTTATTAAAACAGCAAGCAAATCAAAATGATATAAAATTACATTGCAAGGATAGCACAACTCATGTGAAGAAGCAAAAACTTGGGCTCAACCGATACTAACCGATAATTGTTGAAGAAGAAAGGTGGGATGCCAACCGGGGCATCCCCAAGCTTAGATGCTTGAGACTTCTTGAAATATTAACTAGGGATGCCTTGGGCATCCCCAAGCTTGAGCTTTTGTGTCTCCTTAATTCCTCTCATATCACGGTTTCCTAAATCTCGAAAGCTTCATCCACACCAAACTCAACAAGAACTCATGAGATAAGTTAGTATAAACCAATGCAAAAAATTTATCATTTTCTACTGTAACAAATCACAAAAATTATTATGCAACATTGCATGCTAAATGTCTCTGCATATTTAATACTCCTATCCTCAAATAGAATCATTAAACAAACAAACATATGCAAACGATGCAAACATAACAACAATCTGCCCAAACAGTACAGTCTGTAAAGAATGCAAGATTCATCATACTTACCTAACTCCAAAAATTATGAAAGTCCTACCACAATGTAGAGTATTTATCAGATCTCAATATGAAAAAAGATTCAACATTTTATCATTTTCTGATTTTTCTAGGGAATTTTTGCAACAGCGGTAGACTTTCTGTTTTGAAACAGCAAGATGTATACTTGCAAAATAAGCATGGTAAAGGCTATCCTTGACATTTTTATTGAAAATATAGATGCAAAAAATTATTATAAATAACCCCAAGCAAATACTAAAAAAAATGACGCTCCAAGCAAAACACATATCATGTGGTGAATAAAAATGTAGCCCCAAGTAAAGTTACGGATGAACGAAGACGAAAGAGGGGTTGCCATCCGGGGCATACCCAAGCTTAGGCTCTTGGTTGTCCTTGAATATTACCTTGGGGTGCCTCAGGCATCCCCAAGATTAGGCTCTTGCCACTCCTTATTCTATAGTCCATCGAATCTTTACCTAAAAGTTGAAAACTTCACAACATAAAACTCAACAGAAAACTCGTAAGCTTCGTTAGTATAAGAAAATAAATCACCACTTAGGTACTGTTGTGAACTCATTCTAAATTCATATTGATGTAATATCTACTGTATTCCAACTTCTCTATGGTTCATACCCTCCGATACTACTCATAGGTTCATCAAAATAAGCAAACAACACATAGAAAACAGAATCTATCAAAACCAGAACAGTCTGTAGTAATCTGTAACTCTCGAATACTTCTGTAACTCAAACAATTCTACCGAATTAGGAAAACCTGATAAATTTGTGTACCAATCCATAGAAAAAAGAATAAGATCAAAATCGCGTTTCGGTGAATTAACAAAACTAATTTACTGGATGCAAAAGTTTCTGATTTTCAGCAGGATCAACACAACTATCACCGTAAGCTATCCTAAAGGTCTTACTTGGCACTTTATTGAAACAAAAGCTATAAAACATGATTAGTACAGTAGAATAATCATGTGTACACACAAAAACAATAAGGGTAAATGTTGGGTTGTCTCCCAACGAGCGCTTTTCTTTAATGCCTTTTTAGCTAGGCATGATGATTTCAATGATGCTCGCATAAAAGATAAGAATTAAAACATAAAGAGAGCATCATGAAGAATATGACTAACACATTTAAGTCTAACCCACTTCCTATGCATAGGGATTTTGTGAGCAAACAACTTATGGGAACAATAATCAACTAGCATAGGAAGGCAAAACAAGCATAACTTCAAAACTTTAAGCACATAGAGCGGAAACTTGATATTATTGCAATTCCTACAAGCATATATTCCTCCCTCATAATAATTTTCAGTAGCATCATGAATAAATTCAACAATAGAACCATCACATAAAGCATCATTTTCATGATGCACAAGCATATAATTTTTATTACTCTCCACATAAGCAAATTTCTTCTCATGAATAGTAGTGGGAGCGAACTCAACAAAATAACTATCATGTGAGGCATAATCCAATTGAAAATTAAAATCATGATGGCAAGTTTCATGGTTATCATTAATATTTATAGCATATATGTCGTCACAATATTCATCATATATATCAACTTTGTTCTCATAATCAATTGGAACCTCTTCCGAAATAGTGGATTCATCACTAAATAAAGTCATGACCTCTCCAAATCCACTTTCATAATTATCACAATAAGATTCAACACCCTCCAAAATAGTGGTATCACTACTTACTCAAGTTTACACTCTTCCAAACCCACTTTCATCAATATAATCATCATAAATAGGAGGCATGCTATCATCAAAATAAATTTGCTCATCAAAACTTGGGGGACAAAAAATATCATCTTCATCAAACATAGCATCCCCAAGCTTGTGGATTTACATATCATTAGCATCATGGGTATTCAAAGAATTAATACTAAAAACATTGCAATCATGCTAATCATTCAAATATTTAGTGCCAAACATTTTAATGCATTCTTCTTCTAGCAATTGAGCATAATTATCAGAATCCTTATTTTCATGAAAGACATTAAAAAGATGAAGCACATGAGGCCCCCTCAATTCCATTTTTTTTGTAATTTACTTTTATAGACTAAACTAGTGATAAAACAAGAAACTAAAAGATTCGATTGCAAGATCTAAAGATATACCTTCAAGCACTCACCTCCCCGGCAACGGCGCCAGAAAAGAGCTTGATGTCTACTACACAACCTTCTTCTTGTAGATGTTGTTGGGCCTCCAAGTGCAGAGGTTTATAGGACAGTAGCAAATTTCCCTCAAGTGGATGTCCTAAGGTTTATCAATCCATGGGAGGTGTAGGATGAAGATGGTCTCTCTCAAACAACCCTGCAACCAAATAACAAAGAGTCTCTTGTGTCCCCAAGACACCCAACACAATGGTAAATTGTATAGGTGCACTAGTTCGGCGAAGAGATGGTGATACAAGTGCAATATGGATGGTAGATGTCAGTATTTGTAATCTGAAAATAGAAAAACAACAAGGTAACAAGTGGTAAAAGTGAACGTAAATGGTACTGCAATGCTAGGAAACAAGGCCTAGGCTTCATACTTTCACTAGTGCAAGTTCTCTCAACAATAATAACATAATTAGATCATATAACTATCCCTCAACATGCAACAAAGAGTCACTCCAAAGTCACTAATAGCGGAGAACAAACGAAGATATTATTGTAGGGTACGAAACCACCTCAAAGTTATTCTTGCTGATCGATCTATTCAAGAGTCCGTAGTAAAATAACACGAAGCTATTCTTTTTGTTCGATCTATCATAGAGTTCGTACTAGAATAACACCTTAAGAACAAATCAACCAAAACCCTAATGTCACCTAGATACTCCAACGTCACCTCAAGTATCCGTGGGTATGATTATATGACATGCATCACATAATCTCAGATTCATCTATTCAACCAACACAAAGAACTTCAAAGAGTGCCCCAAAGTTTCTACCGGAGAGTCAAGACAAAAACGTGTGCCAACCCCTATGCATAAGTTCACAAGGTGAATCCGCAAGGTGATCACTAAAACATACATCAAGTAGATCATGTGAATATCCCATTGTCACCACAGATAAGCACATGCAATACATACATCAAGTGTTCTCAAATCCTTAAAGACTCAATCCAATAAGATAACTTCAAAGGGAAAACTCAATCCATTACAAAAGAGTAGGGGGATAAACATCATAAGATCCAACTACAATAGCAAAGCCCGCGATACATCAAGATCATGCCATATCAAGAACATGATAGAGAGAGAGAGAGAGAGAGCAAACACATAGCTACTTGTACATACCCTCAGCCCCGAGGGTGAACTACTCCCTCCTTGTCATGGAGAGCGCCGAGATGATGAAGATGACCACCAGTGAGGGATCCCCCCTCCGGCAGGGTGCCGGAGCGTCTCTCGAGAGGTTTTTGGTGGCTACAGAGGCTTGCAGCAGCGGAACTACCGATCTAGGTTTCTCTCTAGAGGTTTGGGTATTTATAGGAGGGTTTGGCGTCGAGAACAAGTCAGGAGGACCCACGGGGTGTCCACGAGGCAGGGGGCACGCCCTCCACACTCGTGGGCC
The DNA here is from genome assembly GCF_018294505.1 of Triticum aestivum. Lineage (NCBI taxonomy): Eukaryota > Viridiplantae > Streptophyta > Magnoliopsida > Poales > Poaceae > Triticum > Triticum aestivum. The sequence goes on along the minus strand of NC_057813.1, from coordinate 359,611,081 downwards.
CCACGAGCCTCCTCTCCGGTAACTCTTTATTCTAGTATTTTTTTTATTTTCTAGAAAAAATCTCCATTGATTTTTAGCATATTCCGAGAACTTTTATTTCTGCACAAAAACAACACCACGGTAGTTCTAATAAAAACAGCGTCAGTCCGGGTTAGTTCTAAGCAAATCATACCAAAATCATGTCGAAATATTATGAACATGGCATGAATACATCAAAAATTATAGACACATTGGAGACGTATCAGGGAGGTGTGCATCGTTAATTTCGAGTTGACTTCTTCGAGCGTTAAATTTTCTTCACGTATTAGCATTGCCCCTGGTAGTTTTCTTCACTACGTCAAATAAAGAGTTCCGTTTCGTGCACAATATAAAACGATTTTTATGGAGAGAAAAAGAAAACCACTCCATCTATATGCGCTGCAGCCTCGGCGCTTGTTTTCTAGAGTTTTTCTCTCTTCACACCCTCTCTCCAGTAGTTAGAATCCCGACTCGACTCCTAGAATCCTACGACTTCACGACCCTACGGAAGCATGTCGACCCAAGTCCCACTATGAATCCAGATCTGGTAGAATCCATGTTGAGTCACGATCCAAATCATAGAATCCTATAGAAAACTATAGAATCCTGACTATGCTATGGACTATGTGCGATTCTACTAATTTATCTAAGTCGTTCGTTTAGTTGTAGCAGAATAGTATGCCATCATCCAAACCCCTCTTCACATTCCCCATGGCCCTTTATTCCCCTCTCAAGCCCAAATGCTCAGCCACCGACACCTTTTTGATCTAGCTCTCAGAAACCCTAGATAAAAACTGAGGATCTGGCTTGTCAACGAATGGAAGTGGCATGACAAATAGCATGTGTCAAGATTGATCGGAAAAGGTGAGCAAGACCCTTCAATGTTCAACACTACGGGTCAGCTATACAAGTGATCGGCGATTCACATACTCTAGAAAAACCTCCTAAGTAAATTGTGTGTGTGTGTGTGTGTGTGTGTGTGTGTTCATACATGCAAGCTAGATAGTAGGTTATCCATTAAAAAAGTGGAATACAATTAGCATTGATGTGTACGTTTTTGCTCTATATTTAGTGTTAAAACTCATAGGACCCATATAAATTTCTAACATCGATACCAAATATCTTATTTCAGTAAATCTAGTAGAATCCTCGATTCCACGACTCGATACTGCAACTCGATACTGCCTAAGGAAAATCAATCTGACTCCGAATCTCGAATCTGACTATATTTCTCTCCACTATATATGTACACCCTGGAGCCCTAGCGCTTGTAGTTGCCCTCTTCACACACTCTCACCCTCTGCAGATCTAAACAAGACTTCATTAGCCTCTCTCTCTCTCTCTCTCTCTCTCTCTGTCCCCTCACTGCTGGTCAAAAGAGCCAGTAGGATACGTCCACCGAGAAGGGAAGGAGGCTTAACGTTGTCGCCGTCGGCGAGGGAGGGAATCCACTACCGACGCAGTTGTTCTCTTTCAGGCAGCGGCGGCACGCGAGGGCCTCTGACCCCTTCTTCCTCGCTGCCGTGCATAGTGTGGGCAGATCGGCCTCCGGCCGCACACTGAGCCACACCCCGAGAACCTTAAGGTATAATTTACTTATTCCACATGCATTGCTCTAGCTGCATGTGGGCTTTTTCCGCTTCTGCACTCAAATCTAGGTGTTGGATGAGCTGCATGTGGGCTTTTTCCGCTTCTGCACTCAAATCTAGGTGTTGGATCAAACAGGAAAGTAGTGGGGAAAGTTGTGTAGCATAAATCTAGGACGTGGTTCAAAGAGGAAAGGAAGGGGGAAAGTAGTACAGACTGGCTATCCAGCACCTACGTTGGTCGAAAAGGGAAAACAATGACAAACATAGTACGCACATCTATAACAAACTGGTCTTTCTGTTTTAGGGGACAAGGCTATAGAGTTTGAGCAGGATATCTTTGCTGCCCTCAGATAGGGAAAGGTGTCTAAAGATGACAAAATTGGGACCAACACAAATAAGCTCCTTGGTTTTTTGTTATTTGTTGCAACAAACTATGCATCACCCCTTTATACATCGGTAGATGCACATGGTGCTGGTGCGTCCACTGTCCCATACAACTCTTTAGTTGTTGTTAATCTAAGGCCCTATTTGTTTAAAAGTCCTAGGACTTTTTTTAGTCCCAACTAAAAAGTCCCTAGTCCCTACCTGTTTGGTTCTAGGGACTAAACATGGACTAGAGGTTATTAAATGACATGCTAAAAGACCATGTTACCCCTAGTAATGAACTAATAGAGGTAAGGTGCGATGCGGGGCAGGGGCAACTATTCGTAAAAGTCCCAAAAAGACTCTTCCTCGGGGTCCTCTTTCTTTAGACCCAAATGCCCACTTTTAGTCCCTAAAAGTCCCTCCTGTTTGGTTTATATGGGGCTAAAAGGGACTTTTTTTAGTGCCTACACCAAAAAGTCCGTGTAAACAAACACCCTCTAATAATGCCACTGGAAAATTGAAGCAATGCCACAATTAAAAGCAAATTACTTGTTTAATGAATTTTAGTGTTAATATAATCTCTCTGTTAATATGAATCAGTGCCAATATTTGAGAAATGCTACTGTCTTGCTTTCTTTCCCATTTAGATAAGTTAGATGCTTCTTTTTGTGGGCTTCTGTGTCATCCATCGTTATTGACCAATACTTGTTTCCTTTGCACCTCTGTATAAACAGGGTTATCTACTTAACCTCATTGCTATTGCGACCTTTTGTTGCACTGCACAAAACACTTTTGTTTTAAGAGTTTTGTGTGTAGTTCAACCAAAATGTCACACCGACAATGTTGCTTGATTGCTTGATCTTAGTGGAACTGCACAAGAGGAGATCTGACTTCCTATCCTTGTTGGCAAATTTGTTTCAGATCTTCTTCTTGTGAGTTGTTTGAATTCCGCGTCATGAGAGGTCAGTACTAGCCTTCTTTCACATGATTGTGCACTGCACTTTCATATGTTGTGCTACTTATACGGTAATGTTGCTTGATTTTAGTGAACTGCACAAATGGAGAAAAGACTTACAGTCTGTATGTGCACTGTAATATCCCATTGAGGTAAGATAATGATATTTCACAACTATTGGACTGTATTTTGCTACTGTTATCAGAAAATTAATGTCGTTGTTTAGTTCTATACTTGCGCTCCCTAATTGACATGCCAAATCTTACATTGAAGGCGAAGCTTGTCTGTTATTGAACCAAGTGATGAAGGGGAAGAACAATCTGAAGAAAAATGAAAATCAACTCCTGGTGCTACAATGAAGCACTGGAACTGTGATGACACAAGTAATGATCTAGTTTTGCATCTTAATTTATTGCTATGGCTGGAACGAGCAATTGTTTTGACACTAGTTTGATGCCACTCTTAATGTAATATGTAATTATCTCTACTTGTGCAAACAAGGATCTTCTTAGAAGATCACATTTATTTTAGTGGAACTGCACAAGAAGATGTTGGAAACATTAAACTAATCGAGGAGTATATAGTAAGCATGGCTACCACAGTAGATAACAACAGATGGTTCCGGAGAAGTGCTTCATCTGTATGCTCTACACAATAAGCCTCCCGACAACGGTTGGTACCAGCCCACGTATTTCATCCATATGATTCAGCTTTGTCATCTCTATTAGTGTTGTGCTACTATTTAGCTACTGTCATGAAGTGATTCATCTGTGCTCTTTTAAATAATTCCTTTCCCTTTTTTCGAGCATTGCACAATAGGATCATCCACCTCTGAAGAAGAATATGAAGAACATGAAGTGCTTGGTTCCGATTATGCCAGGATAAAGAAGCCAAGCCTCTCTTCTTATCAGAAGGGAGCAGTTGAAGGATGGTTTTATTACCCACAAGAAAAAACTAACTTCAGCTCAGAAGCCTTCACGGATCTCCATTTTTGTTGTTGTGATGGACAATACAATGTTACTTTAGGATTCCTTCTTGTGAGTTCCCTTTTTTTAAATGTGTGCTCTGCATGGATCATGTAGGTTGCCTATTTAAACTGTCAATTCATAGTACAATTTGCTTTATACTAATCACTTTTTTGTATTTATGCAAACAGGGGTGCTCAGCTTGATTTCAATGGGAACTGCACAAAATGTTCACGAATACATCGAATATTCTCGAATCATTCATTTCCACCACAAGAAAGGAGGTGCTGATATGTTCAAAGCGTTGCAACATATAAAGGAAAAATCATACAAGCTATGCGCGAATTTGGTTGATTTTGGTGGAACTGCACAAAAAGAACAACTGGTTTATTTAGCATGAGGTGCCATGTCAATGTCTGAACTGCTGGCAAATCCTGCCCATTCCACAATTGTAGCCATTTGATATTTTGGAATGGAAAACCTTGTCAAAGTTTGCTCCTTGATGTACGCAAAACAACACACATTTTACATTTTGGAATGCGAAAACATTTTCAAATTTTGCTCATTGATGTTAGCAAGAAGACATGCGTTTGATATTTTCGAATGGGACCCTTTGCTGTCAGCAACATCGATCGATTTTTCTTTATTCTTTAGTTGTGAAGTAAATATTGGCTCTGGCATGTGAATCACTGAGATGCATAATCATCGATTGTTTTGAATGGTCTATGAATTGCTAGGCATGTGTGTTTGATTGCAATGTATAGGAACGCTAAAAAACTACTCAAACTTTTTGTACTCCCTCTGTTCCTTTTTACTTCTCATATTAGATTTGTTTCAAATTGATTTTACATTGTGAATGTTGATACTTTTTTCTATAATATTGGTCAAAGTAGAGATACTTTTACTTCAGATAAAACTTATATGCAGAATAAAAATTACCGGAGGGAGTACGTGTGAAACTGCTGCAAATGAGGCGATCACCTCGGGAATAATGCTAGTACGTATTGTTTTGCATGTTCATCCAATGCCAGTGATACAAGAATTTGAACTAATCAAACTAAATTCATTCATACACGGCTAGATTTCATATAAACATGCCAGATTTCATTACATTTCATACATTCTTCACCTAAAAAGGGGTGCGCTTGAGGTATAATTAATTAACCTAATCTATGATCTCCGCCGCCCATTTCCCGTGTCCGACCGGCTGAGCCAAACACAAGCTTATTTTCCAGCACACCTCTCCGACTCCACGTCGCCACCAAGAAGCTAATCGGCCGTCAATGCTCAACCCACCGAGCTTTGCTTCAACTGGAGGGTAGCAGAAGTGGCCTTACTTGGACCCAAGCGGGGGCGACCTACCATGTCCTACTCTTCCTTGTTTTCTGTGTGGTGCGGCCTTGTTGGCAGCGTGGCGGGGCCTCGACGGAGCTGGCGATGTCCTATATCTTGTTGCCGGCGGGTCGACGCCTCAGCGGAGGGGGGGATCCTCTCCCTCATTGCCGACAGGGAGGGGCCTCGGTGGAGCCAGCGATGTCCTCTACCTCATTGTTGGCGGGGCGGGGCCTCGGCGGAGCAGGGCCTCGCCGAAGCCGGTGAAGTACTCCGCCTCGGTGCCGACAGGGCGGGGCCTCGGTGGAGCCGGTGATGTCCTCTGCCTCGTTGGTGGCAGGGCGGGGCCTCGGCGGAGCAGGGCCTCGCCGAAGCCGGTGAAGTCCTCCGCCTCGGTGCCGGCGGGGCAGGGCCTCGGTGGAGCCGACATTGTCCTCCGCCTTGTCGTCGGTCTTGCCAAACAGTGCCTCGCCTGCTTCATCGCCCTTTTTGTAGGTGGCCACAACCTCCGCCACCCGCATGCGATACCGCCAGCGCGTGAGGCGGCTCTTGCGGGCAGAGCGGTACGACTCGAGTAGTGCCTAATGCTCTGCCCACTCCACGGTGATCTGATCCTCCGCCTGCAGGTGCTCCTGGAGGAGATGGTGGTTGTAGGCGGCGCCGGCTACGCCTACCGGAACTGCTCCTCACGCTTCTGCCTCACGATGTCCATGTATTGGGCACGAGCCTCGCTGATGGTCATGGTGCAATGCACCGGCGAGGATGGCGCGGAGGAGGGAGTTGGCGCCAGATCGTCGACTACCATGTTCTCCATTGCGACGTCATCGTCCTCCGGCTACCTGTCAGCTAGCCAGTCGGCAGCAATGGCTGCCATCTCCTTCTAGTCCGTCGTCCGCCCATCCTGAAGAGCACTGGAGCGCTAGGAAGCCATGGTGGGCAGTAGTGGTGTCGACAGGAGAAAGGGAACAGAGGCGGATGACTGTGGCTATGACCAGCGCAACAATTTATATAGCAATAGTGAGCTGCAGAGGGGCAGACGGGTGGCGCTAGAGTAGCCGCCTCAGCAACCATGTATTGTTAATGTGGGCGGCAGACGGACAGACGGACGGCACTTGTGTCGTTTGAACACGGAGCAATCGCCTACACCGAGAAGCGGCGCTGGTGGCGTTGACCGTTTTGGGCGAAAAGCGCGTCCAGGCGTGGGAGGCGGTCTGGGTGGGCCAGGACAGTCAGACTCGTGCTTGGCAGCGGTCCAGGCATCCAGCAGCCGGACATGCTAGCTCGCGAGCGAGCTCGCCAAGCTGATTGACGACAATCAGAGGATTGACGTGGCTTCCGACCAGGAGCTAGCGGCACCGCCCAAAGCCGGTTCATGCCGTGTTCACCATAGAGCAGGTGCGGCCACACTTCGATGCCCTAATGGCCAAAGAGCTACCAGTGCAGGAGGACCTATGCTGCAACCTCCGTCTCCTCAACAAGCAATGGCTCGCGGAAGGACGAATCTCCGGCGAACAAGCGAACGAGAATGCCATCGCGGACATGTGGCCCTATGATCCTGGCTTCCTGAATGAGCAACAGGCGCTGTATCAGACCATCCATAGGGCCCGCTAGGCCCTCTCCATCATCCTTCGAGTTGTTGCACTCGCCGTGGCGCCGCTGTCTCGCATCGTTGACATGGTCAACGAACAAGAGGAATCAGGAGATAACTTTAATTCGAGAGGATGACAGTGGATCCCACTAGGGCCATAGCCGCACGTATGCAAGTGCCTCCTTATTAGTATATACAACTATAAATTTTTTGTTCCTCCTGGTTTCCTTACATCATGGTCCCACACCATTGTCTACATATATAGTCAATAAACGAGAGAATTGCACAAGGAGCGTCCGACAGCTGGGACCCAACAGCTCGAGCTGTATTTCTGTTTTTGAGGTGTGAGCAGAATTTTTCTTGAGCGATGTTTTTGTTGTTGTTCAGAGGAGCAGGGTATCAACTGGGCGGGCTGTGGCCCATCTGGCCCAGGCTATTATTTTATGTCGACCAAATATCCAGCCCAGATATTAATATTTAAATATGAAAATGGCTAGCCCAGCTATTCTTTTTCTGTGGAATACCCAACCCTGGTCAACTTGTTACTCTACGGGCCGCATTAGACTTGCCAAGAAAATGGGCTTGAAGAAATAATGAATGGGCAGTATTTTAAAAAATTGGCTGTAAATATAAAAAACGCATCGAATAGGTACATTTTTTATTCTTCTCAAAAAAGGTAATTTTTTTAATTTCATTACTTGTTGCTCGCGCAAAATTTCGTTGGATTTTTACCTAATACAAATTTATTTTCGAATTTTATTTAACCTGACTATAAATTTTAGGTTAAAAAATATTTTGGATCCCATGAAAATGTTGGAAATTTTGTTGATTTTCTGAGTGGTTGGCTGAAATTATTAACAAAGTCTTGGCTAGAAAATGGGCTCTAATTTTAACAAACAGTAAATGGGCCGAGTAAATTCCATTATCATTAAAAATACAAATCACAAATGCGCTATATGTTCTCTGCCACAGATGTGATGGTCACTTGTGGGCCTACTAAGTTGACGTGCACGCAAGGCTTTGTCAACTTATAGTCACCACACATCCCTAAAAAAATACTTATAGTCAACACACGATTCTATTAGCAGTGGCCATTGGATGTCCATCTAACGGCTGTGGTGCTTCTTCAATCTCGGATATTCATGCTTCACCACCCAAACCAACGCCGACGGTACCGCCTCCTACCTCCTTCCATGGCCGCCCGTGCTGCTTCTTTAACCTCTTATCTTGCTCCTGTCTCCCATGGGCGACACTGCTGCCGCGCACCCGAACCAGTCAAGTTTCCCACTCCTCTTCATCTGTGACTCCACTGCCACGTCTTCCCCATCTCCGGGGTCATTCTATTTTGGGGCCTCGCCGTCATCCACCGGCCTTGGAGCGCTCGGCATGGTGTGGTCAACGTGGTCAACAAACGAGAGTCATCAAAAGATGACTGTAAGTGAGAGGCTGACAGTGGGGACGGACCACGCCCATGGACGCATGCATGCAACTGCATCCTTTTTATCCTAAAAAATAATGTTTTCTCCCCCTGATAGCTAGAACCCACCAACTACATCTTCGCACGCTATGGCACCCCGGCTCAGAGAAAACCGAAACACCCCGTATTCCAGCCCGGAATACGGCACAGCTTAGCATTGAACAAACCAGCTCTTTATTACAATCTATTTGGGTACAATGGTTACATCGGCACGGCGACACTATGCCTGCCACTGTTGCTCTATGCAAGTAGCAAAACTACACGATGCAGCGGAAGAACTCTAGCAGCGGAACAATGACGACGGTGGTGAACTCCACTCCGCAGGAACTCTGGCTGGAACGCTTATCCTAGCTCGCATGAACGGAAACCACGACAAGCAAGCAATCAAATCCGGCATGACCTGCAAGCTGACATGACACGCCAGGTCAGTACATTGAATCTACTTGCAAGCTCATAATAACCAGAAGCATTCAAGACAGTCAACAACATGGCAATTACAGGTTAAATAGGAATTATCATGAGATCATCAGAATAACATGGCATGACCAACATAAACATGATACAGCTAACACCACACGAACATATTAATCCAACAACACTATCATGCAGCATGATGACACTATATGCACCACTTATTCTGCTCGGTTTACATCGTAACCATCACATGCATCACTTACCAACCTCAGACATCACACGATCATCTCAGGATCAAATCAAGCTTGGTATGAACAATACCGTAGTAGTCATTAAATGACCACAAGGAGCTTGGTTTTTACCCACGACTCTCGCACAACATCACGAATATACAATGACTCGGTATCCTCGATACGATCATGAACCTTATGGCGATCACAGCCCGACCAACACTTGGCCCATGATCCTTACGGCGATCACAACCCGACCAACACTTGGCCCGTGATCCTTACAGCGATCACAACCCGACCAATAAATGGCCCGTGATCCATACGGCGATCACAACCCGACCACTAAATGGCCCATGATTCTTACGGCGATCACAACCAACTTATCTCATTCTTATTAAGCACATTATTCTTATTACTCTTGACTCATGGTGTTCCCTACTACGAACTGGGCCCTTATCCGCGGTCATGGCTATTGATAGATTTATTATACACTCTGCAGAGGTTAGTACACTGTACCCACACTACGGAACACATGGCCTCGCACTCCCATTCGGGTGGACCAACGACATTCTGACAAAACTGATCTACTGCCATGACACTCTCCCGGCCACTCCGACTCACTCCCCTATGGGCTAAGTCATGGGTGGCCCCGTGTCTACCTCAAGACACCTCAAACCACCGTCGTGGCCCAAAACAATAAACTGTCCCAAATGGGGACATGTGCACATAACAACAACAACAGGCACACAAGGCCTATGTCCGCCTACCTGATCAGGGTAGCGCGCGCCCATAACCTTCCCTCGTTGGAGGCACCGGCGAGAGGTTCGACAATAGACTCAGTGATGTCTACTACACAACCTTATTCTTGTAGACGTTGTTGGGCCTGCAAGTGCACAGGTTTGTAGGACAGTAGCAAATTTTCCACAAGTGGATGATCTAAGGTTTATCAATCCATAGGAGGCGTAGGATGAAGATGGTCTCTCTCAAACAACCCTGCAACCAAATAACAAAGAGTCTCTTGTGTCCCCAACACACCCAATACAATGGTAAATTGTATAGGTGCACTAGTTCGGCGAAGAGAAGAAGATACAAGTGCAAAATAGATAGTAGATAAAGGTTTTTGTAATCTGAAATTATAAAAACAGCAAGGTAACAAGTGGTAAAAGTGAGCGTAAACGGTATTGCAATGATAGGAAACAAGGCCTAGGGTTCATACTTTCACTAGTGCAAGTTCTCTCAACAATAATAACATAGATAGATCATATAACAAGCCCTCAACATGCAACAAAGAGTCACTCCAAAGCCACTAATAGCGGAGAACAAACGTAGAGATTATGGTAGGGTACGAAACCATCTCAAAGTTATTCTTTCGGATCGATCTATTAAAGAGTTCGTACTAGAATAACACCTTAAGACACAAATCAACCAAAACCCTAATGTCACCTAGATACTCCATTGTCACCTCAAGTATCCGTGGGCATGATTATACGATATGCATCACACAATCTCAGATTCATCTATTCAACCAACACAAAGTACTTCAAAGAGTGCCCCAAAGCTTCTACCGGAGAGTCAAGAATGTGTGCCAACCCCTATGCATAGGTTCATGGGCGGAACCCGCAAGTTGGTCACCAAAACATACATCAAGAGGCACATGATATCCCATTGTCACCACAGATAAGCACGGCAAGACATACATCAAGTGTTCTCATAAAAGACTCAATCCGATAAGATAACTTCAAAGGGGAAACTCAATTCATCACAAGAGAGTAGAGGGGGAGAAACATCATAAGATCCAAATACAATAGCAAAGCTCGTGATACATCAAGATCGTGCCATAGAGGGAACACAAGAGAGAACACGAGAGAGAGAGAGATCAAACACATAGCTACTGGTACATACCCTCAGCCTCGAGGGTGAACTACTCCCTCCTCGTCATCGAGAGTGCCGGGATGATGAAGATGGCCACCGGTGATGGATCCCCCCTCCGGCAGGGTGCCGGGAAGGGCTCCGGAGAGGTTTTTGGTGGCTACAGAGGCTTGCAGCAGCGGAACTCCTGATCTATCTTGATTTTTGATGGTTTTAGGGTACATAGGCATATATAGGCGAAAGAAGTCGGTCAGGGGGTGCTCGAGGGGTCCATGAGACAGGGGGGCGCGCCCTTTAGGGGGGGGGGCGCCCCTATCTCCTGGGCTCCTCGAGGATCTTCTGACTTGATCTCCAAGCCTCCAGGATGGTAATCTTCCAAAAAATCACGATGCCGAAGGTTTCATTCCGTTTGGACTCCGTTTGATATTCCTTTTCTTCAAAATACTGAAACAGGCAATAAAACAGCAATATGGGTTGGGCCTCCAGTTAATAGGTTAGTCCCAATAGTAATATAAAAGTGTATAATAAAGCCCATAATCATTCAAAACACATAGTAATATAGCATGAATGCTTCATAAATTATAGATACGTTAGAGACGTATCAACATCCCCAAGCTTAATTCCTACTCATCCTCGAGTAGGTAAATGATAAAAGAAAGAATTTATGAAGTGTGAATGCTAGCAGGTGCATAAGTTTGATCTATGATAATTTCAATCACCTTTTCTAGCATGATAATATGTCATAACAGTAGTTCATCTCATAAAACTTCTCACGATAAAGTAACAAGCAATTCACATGTCAAAGCATAGACCATAAACTTTCTTGAAAGCTAGCAAACTTCATTCTTAGTCATCAAAACAATTGCAATTCATCTTACTTTCAGGAAGAGTCTATGTTAGAGCTTTGGTTTAGCAAACTTCACATACTCAACTATCATATAGTCTTCTACAATTGCTAACACTCACGCAATACTTGTGGTTATGAAGTTTTAATCAGACACAGAGAAAGATTGGGGCTTATAATGTTGCCTCCAAACGTATTCACCTTTGGGTGATGTCAACAATAATAGTTCATGCTAACGTACATCCGATTGAATATATATATCAGGATCACCCTAACACAAAGTGCTTGCCAAAGGATAAAATGAAAAAGGGAAAGGTGAAGATCACCTTGACTCTTGCATAAAGTAAAATACATAAAGTAAAAGATAGGCCCTTCGCAGAGGGAAGCAGAGGTTGTCATGCGCTTTAAGGGTTGGATACACAAAATCTTAATGCGAAAGAACGTCACTTTATATTGCCCCTTGTATAGTCTGTCGCTTTTGTTGCTTCCATAACAAGTTCGTATAAAGCTTACTTTCTCCGCACTAATAAGTCATGCATATTTAGAGAGCAATTTTTATTGCTTGCACCAATGACAACTTACTTGAAGGATCTTACTCAATCCATAGGTAGGTATGGTGGACTCTCATGGCAAAAACTGGGTTTAAGGATATTTGGAAGCACAAGTAGTATCTCTACTTGGTGCTAGGAATTTTGGCTAGCATGAGGGGGAAAGGAAAACTCAACATGTTTGAATGATCCATGACAATATACTTTAACTGGGATGTGAGAAAACATAACCCATTACATTGTCTTCCTTGTCCAACATCAACTCTTTAGCATGTCATACATAATGAGTGCTCACAATTATAAAGTATGTCTATGATGATATATTTATATGTGAAATCTCCCTTCCTTCAATATTCTTTCATGAATTGTTCAAATGACTAATACAATGCTTGCTAATCGTCAATAAATTTACAACCTCTACTTCTTAGATGTGGAGTCATTACTCCCCATGGGATAAGCAAATGAGACATATATAATTTCAGATTTATGACAGTCAACTCATTCAACAATTTACTCATAGGATATAAGTGAAGCACACGAGTAAATGACAAACTACTCCAAAAAGATATAAGTGAAGATCAATGAGTAGGAAAATAATTATGCAACTATGCAAAGACTCTCTCTCATTAAAGGATTTCAGATCTTGGTATTGTATTCAAGCAGCAAGCAAAACAAAATAAAATGACGATGCAAGGATAGCACAACTCATGTGAAGAAGCAAAAACTTAGGCTCAACCGATACTAACCGATAGTTGTTGAAGAAGAAAGGTGGGATGCCTACCGGGGCATCCCCAAGCTTAGATGATTGATACTTCTTGAAATATTATCTTGGGGTGCCTTGGGCATCCCCAAGCTTGAACTTTTGTGTCTCCTTAATTCCTCTCATATCATGGTTTCTCATTTTATCAAAAGCTTCATTCACAACAAACTCAACAAGAACTCGTGAGATAGGTTAGTATAAACCAATGTAAAACCTTATCATATTCTACTGTAACAAATTACTAAAATTATTATTCAACATTGTATACTAAATGCCTCTGCATATTTAATACTCCTATCTTCAAATAGAATCATTAAACAAGCAAACATATGCAAACAATGCAACCATAACAGCAATCTGCCAAAACAGTACAGTCTGTAAAGAATGCAAGAGTAACAATACTTCCATGACTAAAAAAATATGAACTAAAATTCCCACAGTAATAAATTTATCAGAGCTTAATATGCAAAAATATTCAACATTATACCATTTTCTGACTTTTCTAGGGAATTTTTGCAACAGCGGTAAACTTTCTGTTTTCAAACAACAACATGTATACTAGCAAAATAAGCATGGCAAAGGCTATCCTTGACTTTTTTATTGAAAATAAAGATGCAAAACATTACTATAAATAAAAGCAAGAAAATACTAACAAAATAAAATGACGCTCCAAGCAAAACACATATCACGTGGCGAATAAAAATATAGCTCCAAGTAAAGTTACCGATGAACAAGATGAAAGAGGGGATGCCTTCCGGGGCATCCCAAAGCTTAGTTGGTTGGTTGTCCTTGAATATTACCTTGGGGTGCCTTGAGGATACCCAAGCTTAGGCTTTTTCCACTCCTTATTCCATAGTCCATCGAATCTTTACCCAAAACTTGAAAACTTCAACCACACAAAACTCAACACAAAACTCGTAAGCTCCGTTAGTATAAGAAAATAAAACCACCACTTAGGTACTATAATGAACTCATTATAAATTAATATTGGTGTAATATCTACTGTACTTCAACTTATCTATGGTTCATACCCTCCGATACTACTCATAGATTCATCAAAATAAGCAAACAACACAATGAAAACAGAATCTGTCAAAAACAGAACAGTCTGTAGTAATCTGTATCAAACGTATACTTATGGAACACCAAAAATTATGAAATAAATTTCTGGACCTGAGTAATTTGTCTATTAATCATCTGCAAAAATAATCAACCTAAAAGCACTCTTCAGTAAAAAATGGCAGCTATTCTCGTGAGCGCAAAACTTTCTGTTTTTTACAGCAAGATCATAAAGATTTCACTCAAGTCTTCCCAAAGGTTCTACTTGGAACTTTATTGAAACAAAAGCTATAAAACATGATTACTACAGTAGCATAATCATGTGGACACACAAAAACAGTAAGGGTAAATATTGGGTTGTCTCCTAACAAGCGCTTTTCTTTAATGCCTTTCTAGCTAGGCATGATGATGACAATGATGCTCACATAAAAGATAAGAATTGAAACATAAAGAGAGCATCATGAAGAATATGACTAGCACATTTAAGTCTAACCCACTTCCTATGCATAGGGATTTTTTTGAGCAAACAATTTATGGGAACAATAATCAACTAGCGTAGGAAGGCAAAACAAGCATAACTTCAAAACTTTAAGCACATAGAGAGGAAACTTGACATTATTGCAATTCCTACAAGCATATATTCCTCCCTCATAATAATTTTCAGTAGCATCATGAATTAATTCAACAATATAACCAGCACCTAAAGCATTCTTTTCATGATCTACAAGCATAGAAAATTTACTACTCTCCACATAAGCAAAATTCTTCTCATACGGAATAGTGAGAGTATCATAAGAGACTTGAACACTAAAAATTGTTTCCACATTAAAAGAGTAATGTTCAGAAAAGGGTAATCATAATCATGACAAGATTTGTAGATATAATCATCACTACTTTTTATAACATAAGTTTCATCACAATAATCATCATAAGTAGATTCTCATCATAATCGATTGAAACCTCTCCCAAGATAGTGGAATCACTAAATAAAGTTGACACTCTTCCAAATCCACTTTCATATTCATCACAATAAAATTCAACATCTTCCAAAATAGTGGGATCAGTAGTTCCTAAAGTTGACACTCTTCCGAACCCACTTTCATCAATATAATCATCGTATGTAGGAGGCATGCTATCATCATAACAACTTTGCATATCAAAACTTGGGATGCTAAAAATATCATCTTCATTAAACATAGCATCCCCAAGCTTGGGACAAACATTATTTTCAGCAAATATATTCTCAAATATTTCATCCTCATTAAACATAGCTTCCCCAAGCTTGGGCCCTTTCATATCATAAGCATAATCACTCAAATCATTAAAAATATGGATAGCACCAATAGTAAAGCAATTATCATCATCACAATGAGTATTAGGAGAAACATCATTTAGGAGGGATGCCTTTTTACCTTTGTTGCTCCTTCTTTTCTTTTTCTTCTTCACATTATGTGTGGGTTCAACCTTCCTCTTCGAGCTCCTTATTGATGATATTGGTTGAATAGAAAGCTCCTCCTCGTTACCTGATTCATCATAAGAAATAATAGGAGGATATTGGGAAGTCTCTTCCCTTTCATTAGTATTCTCATCTTATTCTATTTGCTATTTTATTTAGGTAATTGGCAATATAAGGATTTTCAATGCAATTCTCCACACAAAACAAATAAATCTTCTCTAGATCAATATCAAGGAATTTCTTATGGGCAAATTCTGGAAGGTCCTTGAGTAAACGTTTCAATTCTTCATAACCCAGAAGCAAACTAAGTTCATTATAATATGCAAGGGAAATCAAATCATCACAATTCTTGGACACGATTCGGTCATGAAACAATTTGCATTGGAGATGTAAATGACCACGTTCATTGCAAAGTTCACAAGTGCGGCAAAGGAATTTTAAATTTTCAGCACTCACATCTAGCCTTTCTTGCAACCATTTCGTTTCTAAATGCTTATGTATCTTGCAATAAATGTCTTCTCTATTTTGTGTGTTCATGCAAACATGCACTCCACAAAAGTTGACATGCTCATAAGAGATATTTTCAGCATGACTAGAGCAATCATCATTAGTACTAAGGATATTCAAGGAGTTTATACTAACAACATTTCAATCATGCTCATCATTCAAAGATTTAGTACCAAGCATTTTAAAGCATTCTTTTTCTAACACTTGAGCACAATTTTCCTTTCCATCAAACTCACGAAAGATATTAAAAAGACGAAGTGTATGAGACAAACTTAACTCCATTTTTTTTGTAATTTTCTTTTATAAACTAAACTAGTGATAAAACAAGAAACAAAAAGATTCAATTGCAAGATCTAAAGATATACCTTCAAGCACTCACCTCTCCAGCAACGGCGCCAGAAAAGAGCTTGATGTCTACTACACAACCTTCTTCTTGTAGATGTTGTTGGGCCTGCAAGTGCATAGGTTTGTAGGACAGTAGAAAATTTCCCTCAAGTGGATGACCTAAGGTTTATCAATCCATAGGAGGTGTAGGATGAAGATGGTCTCTCTCAAACAACCCTACAACCAAATAACAAAGAGTCTCTTGTGTCCCCAACACACCCAATACAATGGCAAATTGTATAGGTGCACTAGTTCGGCGAAGAGAAGAAGATACAAGTGCAAAATAGATAGTAGATAAATGTTTTTGTAATCTGAAATTATAAAAACAGCAAGGTAGCAAGTGGTAAAAGTGAGTGTAAACGGTATTGCAATGATAGGAAACAAGGCCTAGGGTTCATACTTTCACTAGTGCAAGTTCTCTCAACAATAATAACATAGATAGATCATATAACAAGCCCTCAACATGGAACAAAGAGTCACTCCAAAGCCACTAATAGCAGAGAACAAACGTAGAGATTATGGTAGGGTACGAAACCACCTCAAAGTTATTCTTTCGGATCGATCTATTAAAGAGTTCATACTAGAATAACACCTTAAGACACAAATCAACCAAAACCCTAATGTCACATAGATACTCCATTGTCACCTCAAGTATCCGTGGGCATGATTATACGATATGCATCACACAATCTCAGATTCATCTATTCAACCAACACAAAGTACTTCAAAGAGTGCCCCAAAGCTTCTACCGGAGAGTCAAGAACGTGTGCCAACCCCTATGCATAGGTTCATGGGCGGAACCCGCAAGTTGGTCACCAAAACATACACCAAGAGGCACATGATATCCCATTGTCACCACAAATAAGCACGGCAAGAGATACATAAAGTGTTCTCATAAAAGACTCAATCCGATAAGATAACTACAAAGGGGAAACTCAATTCATCACGAGAGAGTAGAGGGGGAGAAACATCATAAGATCCAACTACAATAGCAAAGCTCGGGGTACATCAAGATCGTGCCATAGAAGGAACACGAGAGATAACACGAGAGAGAGAGATCAAACACATAGCTACTGGTACATACCCTCGGCCTCGAGGGTGAACTACTCCCTCCTCGTCATGGAGAGCGCCGGGATGATGAAGATGGCCACCGGTGATGGATCCCCCCTCTGGCAGGGTGTTGGGAAGGGCTCCCGAGAGGTTTTTGGTGGCTACAGAGGCTTGCGGCGGTGGAACTCCCGATCTATCTTGATTTTTGATGGTTTTAGGGTACGTAGGCATATATAGGCGAAAGAAGT
>NC_057813.1:359471089-359593188 GCF_018294505.1 Triticum aestivum | reverse complement strand
GAGGGGTCCACGAGACACGGGGCCGCGCCCTGTAGGGGGGGCGCCCCCCTATCTCTTGGGCTCCTCGAGGATCTTCTGACTTGATCTCCAAGCCTCCAGGATGATAATCTTCCAAAAAATCACGATGCAGAAGGTTTCATTCCGTTTGGACTCCATTTGATATTCCATTTCTTCGAAATACTGAAACAGGCAGTAAAACAGCAATATGGGCTGGGCCTCCAGTTAATAGGTTAGTCCCAAAAGTAATATAAAAGTGTATAATAAAGCCCATAATCATTCAAAACACATAGTAATATAGCATGAGTGCTTCATAAATTATAGATACGTTGGAGACGTATCACCCAGTTAGGACCGTCCCATACCGGTAAGCGTAGTTGCACTGGTCAGCATCGTTTCAGCGGCACCATGACTCAGACAACAGTTGTTCAAGTTCAATTTAATCCGGTTAACATGAATGCAAATATGCTGAGCTATGATAAAATGCATGAACATGATATCAACATAATCATGAGGGTATCACATAACTATCCACCATATCAACAATAAATCATATCCACTAAGCATGTCATACTGACTAGCATGACCATCACCAACATCAACATGTACTACTAGCAAGCATAAACATATGAAATGAAATACTAGAAGGTAGAACATGATAACAGAGTACCAGACAACATAGCACAAAAGTGAACATGCAAATCTAAACATTACCGGAACAATGATAACCATCTTTTCAACAAGCAAACATTCAATAAAGATTCAAGTTGAAAACCATGGCTACTACATGACTATCATGCAAGTGGGTATTGTGGCTTGCCTGGGGATGAAGAAGGCACCAGGGAGAAGTGCAAGAAACTCGCAGAATGAATCGCCGGAAAACGTTTTCTCTCGGAGAGGGCTAAATAAGGGCAAGGGCATAATGGTCATTTTCACGTTGTCAAACCATAGTGAAAACATGACCAACGGAACGAGCTCGACGAAATGAAGAAGTGCGCGTTGGTTTCACCTTAAATGGAGTTACGGTTGAGAAGTTACAAGGTGGAGAAGATCAGGGACCAATATGTGAATATTTTCATCACCAACGGATCCCTGGGAGGAAAAATTAAAGTGCATAAGGATACATACGTTTTCTAAAAGTGAAAACGTATTCTTAACCGAAGTAGAATAAAAATATGTTTTCACAAAAGAAAACCGTACGCGGGTGAAACCCGTCTCCACTTATCCACGTGGACCCGTGGCTGGAGGGGGCACGGGCGATCGTCTTCTTCCTCCCGTGCCTCTGTTCCTCTCGTGGAACAGAACAGGGGCAGGGGAAGGAAGCGGCGAGGGGGGCGGCCGGCTCCGGCCATCTCTGGCCGAGCCGAGCGCACCGGCGGGACCGGGGCAACGAGGGGGTCCCGTTCAGAGGGAGCACGGCCGTCGGGGAGGATAGGGCTGGAGGGGAGAGGCGGCGCCAGGAGGAGGACCGGGACGGGCGGGCGGTGGTGCTCTCCGGCGAAGCAGGCACTCCGGCGAGGGGGAAAGGGGGTGGGGCGGCTGAGTGGGCCGAGGGGAGGTTGTTGGACATGGAGGAGAGGCATGGGGAGGCCTGAGGTGGCCGGACCCAAGCCGAGGCCGAGGCGGCCATGGAGGGTGACGGCGAACTCCGGCGAGATGCGGCGATTCCCGAGGGCAAATGGGGCGAGAGAGGGATGGATGAGCTGCGGAGGAGGTCGGGGGTCTCTTATATAGCCGCGGGAGAGAGTCTAGAGCTCACGGACGAGCTCCCGACCAAGCATTAATGGAGGGCAGTGGCTGGGCATGGCACGGGCATGGACCTAGCGACGCATTTAAGGCGAACCATGACAAACCATCAACGCAGGGCGACGCAGGGCATCACGGGGAAGCTCAAGGACAAAGTTTGAGGTCGACACGAGGAGGGAGCCGACAAGAACAGGGGCGGGAAGAAGCCAGAGCGCGCAATCTGCATGAAGCAAGCGTGATCAATACACGCACTGGTGCAAATAGCTCGTTTTGGCCAGGACGACCATGTCCAGTGGATTGACCTTAGTGACCTCAGTCTAAATAAGGAAATAAATCAGTCTAGGGGCAAATAAGTGATTTGCACTTAGCTCCAAAGTAAACCAGCAACCAAGTGTTTGTGTTGTACAGTGGGGACACCAGCTAGGTAACTCATTGAATAACTTGTCTGGGAGGTTTATCTGTCGAAGGACTTTCATCCTGGAGGTTTTGAGGGTAAACGGATCAAGATTTACTGCAGTTGCTTCACAACTGCATTTTTGGTCCAGAAATGAAGATCATGATGATGCGCTCACATGGAGTTATGGAATGGGATGAAACTTGACAAATCCTCATGATATGGACATATAAAGATTCTGTAAAAAGCTCATGCCAAATGGACAAGCCAAAATGGCACTTGCTTCACAAACATCATTTCTGTCCAGAAACTTGGAATAATTATGGTGGTCAAATGGATCAATTAAATGATGCCCAATTGGGTGGAGAGATTTTTATGGGTATAAGAATGATCTGGTAATTTATCAGGATTTTTGAAGCAATATAAAATACACTTGCTTCACAACCTGAAAATATTGCCAGCAATAAAGATTTGCTCCTGTGCTTATATAAATGTTTGGATGGAGCTGAAAATGGGTGGATGGGATTAATATGAGCACATTAAGGAGTGTGCAAAAGTTCAACTCATTTGGGTACTCCTAGCTAGTACTTTCTTCACGAAGCCTTCTATCTGACAGAAACTTTGAAAAATCACTGAGGAAGATTGGCTAGGCAAATAAAGTGGAACTTGTGCATGGGGAAATTATTTGGTCATAGAAACATGACCAAAAAGGTTGGGAGCCACTAGGAAAATATAAATGACACTTCCTTCACAAAGTGCCATTCAGGGCAGAATAGAAAAAGGAATATTGGGGAATTATTTTTGAACATGGCAATGAATTGTTTTGCCATATTTGATCAAGATATGACCCAAGAAATTGATGAGAATTATTTGGCAATTTTAGGAGTGAGGGAGATGTAGGTTGCCTCACAACCTAGGGCAATTTGAGTTATTCCTTTAATAGAAAAGGAATATTCCCAATAAAAAGAATATTGGGATTTGGGCTAGGATGAAAATGACAGGGTCTAGGGAAAGATTTGGGAATGACAAGCCACTCTGGAAGCGAAGAAGAGGTCATCTTCTTCAGTTTCTAGACCACAAAGCCACGAAAAAGAAAAACTCAGGCAAAAACCTCGGAAAAGCAAAAGAAAAAGAAAGGGCCAAAAATTAGGCTGTCACAAACCTTACCCCCTTAAAGAAATCTCGTCCTCGAGATTTGGTTGCTCAGGGAACAAGTATGAATATTCTGACTTAAGGAAACCGTTTCCAACTCGGGTATCCTTTTTCCTTTATTGTTGTTCCAACTAAATTTTTATCTAACTGGCCCTGGGTGGTTTGCTTTACTGTATCCACATTCTGACGGATCTTACCTGGCTTGCTCATGCTTATATAGGCTCCAATTTATTTTTAGATCTACTGACTAGCTGAGTGTGATTTAATTATCACGACTGAAATATATGTCCGTCTCACAAATCCAAAAGTGATTTCCGCTGGGTGTGCCACCCGGCATTGACAACCTTTCATGTAATGATGATCAAAATTTTCTAATGAAAACTCAAGCTCTGACTCATTGCATTGGGTTTCTCCACTAAATGCAGGCCCTTTGGGTTCCAAACAGTGAGTTAAAACATAACCGTTTCCTGACAGATTCTGACTCATCGCAGAAGTTTCTGAATCATTTTAACTGGTTCCATTGTCGTGTGTATCGGATCCGTACCAAATCTTTGATTGTCTCCTGTCGCGGCCAACATAAAGGGTTTGTCCTGTATGATAATATCTGCAGACTTGATTGACGGTGGTTCTGACAGAAATTTTTTGTTCACGACAGGCTATCCATGATGATTCATATGAGTGAGGACTGAGGCTTCCAGACTGTTATTCCTCATGCCGATTACTCATGTTGTAGGCATATCTATGTGGATCAATACTGACTTAGATTGTCCGGGGGATCTGCACCATGGGGGTCGTGTACAATTTTCATACCTGCATCACTCGTCTTGCTCCTTCATTATTGCTTTCTTGGTCTGGATCCTTGGCTGAAAGAGCTGGGTCATATTGCTTCTTCGTATGACCATAGGTACTATCGGTGCAATTTTTCGGCAATTGTAGTTTATCCTCATTTTTCTGATAGGGTAACCCATTAAATGGCAGGTTTATCACTTCTCAAGTTCTGACCGCAGGAAAATGATCATCCGAACCTTTGCAATGAATCGGCAAATAAATCAGTAGCTACCAGAACGGTCTTTACAACTCAGATCTGGGACATTACTGAAATAACTCAACCACGGCTTAGGACGGCCGAAAAGCAGCTCAGAGCATGAGACCAGGTCGATAAGAAGAAGGTGGTAGCTCCCTAAAATAGCGAAAAAGCAGCTATAGGGCTACTGTCACAAAAAGAAACTCAATAGTTGTACGAGATGACCGAAAAGCAGCTCAGAACTCGTGATAGTCGTGGAAGAGAGAAACAAAAATAGGCATCCACCCCGGATAGCTAGAAACAGCTCAGATCACAGGCGTGGTGCCGTCATTGGAGAAAAGGGGACAAGGGCTCATCAGGATCATTTTCCAGTTCACCAGTACCTGTATGGAGCTCATTGATGTCGTCAATCCTCATAATCCTTTGTCACACTACGGTGTATACTGGCTTTGTTCTATTAACCATCCTCACGTGGTTGTCAGATCCTCATCCGAGTGATATGAAAGATCTTGATGGTATGCTCATTGCATATATATGAGGACTTGATTCTGAGACAGACGTGTATTCTGACCGATTCTTGATTCTGACCAAAATGTTGCAGATCTGATCCTTGGGATTCACTGCCATATGCTGTCAATTCATAGCGTACTACCTTGTACCAATGTATTACTGAGGAATATTGGCTAGCTTGTGCTCGAAACTTTCATCGGACAGCTTGCTGAAGAAGACTGGGTATCGGGCTTTAGAAGCTTACCCCCTTAAAGACTTTGCTGGGGAAAGACTCAGTACCTTATGCCGGAAGCTTTTGCGGTTGCTTACTGAAGAATGCAGAGTACCTTACGCGAGAAATCATCCACGTATCAAACTGAGGAAGACAGATGAATTTTGCCTTGGAAGCTTCTTTGGTATCTTGCGAGGGAAGATTGGGTTGCTTACAGAAACTTCTTATTGGGATATGCGGACCGATTTCCACATATACATACCGTCTGAATATTTCTGATGTTGATTTCTTGTATGAAACAGGGTTTTACTGGACTATCCTCCTTTCTAAGTATATGCCATATTTTTGCTTGCTTCCAGGTACATCGAGTTCCAAAATCATCCTCAACGAAAATTTAACTTGTATCTGAGTCATACCTTTGATAATATTCTGTCAACCTTGCACACAATTTATCTTCTTGCTGATTTAATCATTTTGTTGTGATGAGTGCACGCTAACGCAAACTTGATACTGACGGTCCATCCAGGATTTCTTTTGCACCCAAACAAGATATTCCCAATTTCACTGCAGTCAGCTGGTAATTCCATTCTGTTTAGCTGAGTTTCCAAATATATGCCTTTCTTGCTGACTCTTCGGGTCGTGTCGGCTGACGAGCAACTTTAATAGGGGGAAAATTTGTAACACCGAAGGCCCAAAGAAAGGAACAACAGAAATGACTAAAACAAAATCACACAAGCATTCTACTAATATAATTAATCAAGCAATCATCACATATTACTGCTACTCACACAATAATATGCATGCACACTGTAAGGTCACATTTATCCCTTGGGTGTTTTGGTGATTGATGACAATGCTTTTGTGGACTAATCGTGTGCCTTGAGTTTCTCAGATACTTCATCACTAGGCACGAGACGATTCGGTGCCCCTCGGAGACTATTGAAGTCGGCGTTGTTCTACGTTTCTCTTTGGTGGATTTGAGTCGTAGGAGAGCCATACTATTAAGAGGGGGTCCGCGTCGGAAAGGTTTGGGTGGAATCAACACGTACACTTGTCCTACCTTTCCTTGCACTCTGGAGCTTCTCTTCGTTATCTTGGTTGTGCTGAAATCTGACGACTACTGATATACTTGCGGTAGTACTGCAAGTACCAGCGGTAGTACCGCTGTGGCTCACGGTAGTACCGCTCATCTTGAACGGTAGTACTGCGACTCCCAGGCCTAGTGCCGCTTTAGTACGGTAGTAGGGGCGGATGTAATTTTTTACATCCGCGCCACCCACGGTAGTACCGCTCGTCCAGCGCGGTAGTACCGCGGTGACCCACGGTAGTACCGCTCCCCAGGAGTCGTAGTACCGTGGCCCTCCTACCTAGTACCGCAGCGTCACGGTAGTAGGCGCGGATGTAATTTTTTACATCCGTGCCCGCAACGGTAGTACCGCGCCTCGTGAGCGGTAGTACCGCGTCGGATTTTGTACCACCTCAACTTCAGCGGAAGTAGGCACAGATGTAATTTATTTCATCTACGCTCTTCGCAGGCTATGACTTCCTTGCCTTGCAGTAGTACCGCAAGGGGGAGCGGTAGTACCGCGCGAGCGGTAGTACTGCACCCTAGTCCTGGCCTCTGCTGCTGTCGCGGAAGTACCGTGGTCCGCCACGGTAGTATCGCGCGGCCTCGCGGTAGTACCGCGCCCCTCGAGCGGTAGTACCGCGTGTCGTGGGCTGAACTTGTGGATAACGGTTGGATTTTCCCATGACTATATAAGGGGCGTCTTCTACCTCTAGTTGACCACCTCTTCTACCTCTAAGCTCCATTGTTGCTCCAAGCTCCATTTTCGCTCGATCTCTCTCCCTAGCCAATCAAACTTGTTGATTTGCTCGGGATTGGGTGACAAGGGCCCGATCTACACTTCCACCACAGGATATTTGATTCCCCCCACTTATCCCTTGCGGATCTTGTTACTCTTGGGTGTTGAGCACCCTAGACGGTTGAGGTCACCTCGAAGCCATACTCCATTGTGGTGAAGCTTTGCGTTATTGTTGGGAGCCACCAAGTGTTGTGGAGATAGCCCCAACCTTGTTTGTAAAGGTCCGGTTGCCGCCTTCAAGGGCTCCAATAGTGGAATCACGGCATCTCGCATTGTGTGAGGGCGTGAGGAGATTACGGTGGCCCTAGTGGCTTCTTGGGGAGCATTGTGCCTCCACACCGCTCTAACGGAGACGTACTTCCCCTTAAAAGGAAGGAACTTCAGTAACACATCCTCTTCTCCACCGGCTCCACTCTTGGTTATCTTGTCCCTTTACTTTTGCAAGCTTACTTGTGCTATATCCATTGCTTGCTTGTGTGCTTATTGTCTTTGCATCATATAGGTTGTCCACGTAGTTGCACATCTAGACAACCTATTTCATTGCAAGGTTTAAATTGTTAAAGAAAAGTCTAAAAAGTGTTAGTTGCCTATTCACCCCCCCTCTAGTCAACCATATCGATCCTTTAAATTGGTATCAGAGCCTCGTCTCTTTATTAAGGACTTTGCCGTCCGAAGAGTATGGTTGACAACAATGACGGTGCGGAGGAGCACTCCGGTGTGAATCCCGTCTCGTCTTCGGCCGATGGGGGAACCTTAGTCTCTCGTGAGGAATTCAATGTGGCTTTAGACACATTGAAAACCTCCATGACGGCCGAGGTTAAAAGCATGTTTTCTGAATTCCTAGAGGGACTCAAACTATCTACCTCGCCAATGAAAGTGGGTGATCCCATTAACAAGGTGACGGATGCTAACCCCGACAAGGGGGAAGCTAATAGTGAAAAGAGTCCGTCTACTAGTGGTAGAAATGGCACCGGCATCTTTGCCAATGTGGAACCCCCGGTGTATAGAGGACCGATCCCCTCTACTCATTTGAATCATGCTGGTCCTCCTCCTAAATATGTGAAAAATGAAGATTTTGATGCTTGGCTCTATGGCTTCAAGCGTCACTTAAAACATGTGAACACTAACCTTTGGAGAATTATTGAAGAAGGTTTCTATCTTCATGATCCAAGCAACTTCACCCGTCGAGAAGAAGTGGACAATCAATTCAATGAAAGTGCTCTCTTCATCATCCAAGATGCAATCCTTCCCGAAGATCTCCCTCATCTTCGACCTCATGCCATGGCTAAAGAAGCATGGAAATGTGTCGAGCGTCTCTATCGAGGAAGTTCTAGCATTCAACGCTCCAACTATGAAGTGGTGCAAGATGAAGCCGATGAGTTTGCAATGAAAGAGGATGAAGAACCTCGTGAGCTCTTTCGAAGAGTGACCAAACTCGCGGTCGCACTCCAAGATCATGGAAGCAAGGACACGGATGACAACTGGATCAAGCGCAAGTTCCTCAAGGCCATGATGCCCTACAACAAGGCCATGTCCTCCGTCATTCGCCAAAGACCGGACTTCCACTCCATGACCTCTAGTGAAGTGTTGGATGAGTTTGTTGCAATGAGCATCTTGGACAAGACCGCCGACAATGCGGTGCTCCGTTCCCAAAGGGCAAAGAAGCCCAATCTTGCCTTGAAGGCCAAGGTTAGTGTGGAAGAAGAAGAAGAAGAAGAAGAGGAAGATGAGGAGAGCAACCCCGAGGACACGAAGTATGATTATCATGAGCACATGGCTCTTGCCTCAAGATAGTTTTGGAGTAAGAAGACTACAAGACCCAACTTCAACAAGAACAACTGAAGTGTCCTCAAGGGGAAGCAACGAGTTAGAACTTGTTTCAACTGTGGCAATGTTAGCCATTTCGTTGCGGATTGTCCATACGAGAAGCGGGAAGACAATGGTGGCAAGTTCATTCGAAAAGACAAAGCCAAGTCCTTCCCCAACAAGAACAACTTCACAAAGAAGACTCCTTCTTGTGGGTTGGTGGTTCAAGAAGAATACCGTGAGGATGACGATGATGATGAAGATGGTGAAACAATGGCCATGGCATCCGTTGCCATTGTCACAACTCCTCGGGTGTCTCTCTTCGATGCACCTAACGAGAACATCACCGCCAAGTGCCTCATGGCTAAGGCCAACAACAAGGTAACCCCCAACATCAAAACCACCATTATTCCTAACCCTCCTTCAACGGATGACTTTGATAATGGTAAGGGGTCTAATGAGGAGATCAATGAATTTGAGTCCTTCATGAGTAAGCTCAAGGGCAAATCCAAGAAGCATTTCGTTGCTCTCTTGGAACAAGTTGGTGAAGCCAATGACATGATCGAGGCTCATGAAGAAACCATCACTAAGATGGAAAGTCATAGTCGTGACTATGCCGATGAGATATCGGATCTCTCTAATGCTCTTGAGGAAGAGCGTGGGCATCATTTGGCTCTTGAGGAGTCACACAACGATGGTCATGCTAAACTAAAGAAAGATCTTGATCATGCTCTTGTTGTGTCTCGTGTTCTAGCTTTCGAGAAGGCTAAACTTGGGGTTGATCATGTTAGACTCACGAAGGAGTT
Source organism: Triticum aestivum (assembly GCF_018294505.1). NCBI lineage: Eukaryota > Viridiplantae > Streptophyta > Magnoliopsida > Poales > Poaceae > Triticum > Triticum aestivum. Next base: position 359,583,677 of record NC_057813.1, on the reverse strand, counting down.
TGATGTACTTGACAAGGCCCACAAGGTCTTGAAAGGTGCTCATGCCACCCTCAAGGAGTCTCATGCTCAACTCCAAGTTAAGCTAACCAAGGAAAAGGCCACATTTCCTCACATGGTCTTAATTGATAATGCAAATGCAATTAACCCATGTTGTGAGCATGTGCATCTTGTGGAGGAAAATGCCAAGTTGAAGGAACAACTCGAGAAAGGTCTTGTGTCATGCATACAAGGCAAGAAGAACCTAAATGACCTTTTGAGCAATCAAAAGGAAATTGTGGGCAAGGAGGGAGTTGGGTTCGCACCCAAGTCCAAGAACAAGAAGAAGAACAAGGAGAAGAAGAGCAAGACCAATCGACCTCCTCCGCTCATGCAAACCTTTGTGAAGGAGGGAGAAGGTGCTCCTAAGGAGAAGAAGAACAATGGGAAGAGTGGTGAAGCCAAAGAGCGCAACGTCATCTCTCCCAACAAAGCCGGCGACTTTAACCCCTCTTATGTGTTGTGCCGTGCTAGTGATGGACATGTTTATGCTAAATTTGTTGGTTCTCCTTATGAGTACATTGAATGGTCTATTTGGGTTCCTAAGACCCTTGTTACTAACATCAAAGGACCCATTACTCAATGGGTACCTAAAACCAAGCATTGATCTCTTGTAGGTGTTTGCTTCCGGTGGGGGATCATGGTTGCTCGATAGTGGAGCAACAAATCATATGACCGGGAGTAAGAACTTGGTGGTGGACGTGCACAAGATCCCATCTATGCCCACCAATGTCGAATGGGGTGATGCCTCACATTCTAAGGTATTGGGGCTTGGCAAGGTTGTCATTTCTCACAATCTAACGATCGATAAAGTCATGCTTGTTGAGTCCCTTGCGTTCAATTTACTTTCTGTTCGTCAACTCGCACTCATGGGTTTTGCCACCTTCTTTGATATTGATACCGTGGCCCTCTTGTGGAGCAAGACTCTGAAAGTAGCCTTTGTTGGACATGTCGAGAACGGTCTCTATGTGGTCAACTTTTCGGAGCAACCCGCTAAGACCTCGACATGCCTAATGGCTAAAGTTGATGTGGGATGGCTTTGGCATCGCCGTTTAGCCCATGTCAATATGAGATCTTTGCAAAGTCTTCTCAAGGGGGACCATGTTCATGGACTAACGAATGTTAGTTTTGCCAAAGATCGTGTTTGCAGTGCTTGTATCGAAGGAAAGCTTCATGAGATGGCTCACCCTCCCACGACTATCATCTACTCGAAGAGACCCTTGGAGCTCCTGCACATGGACCTCTTTGGGCCCCCATCCTTTGATAGTCTTGGGGGTAGAAAGTATTGCTTGGTGATAGTGGATGATTATTCAAGATACACTTGGGTATACTTCTTCAAGAGGAAGAGTGAGACTCAACAAACCGTCATCGACTTTGCAAATGAAGCTCAACGTCAACACAATGCAAAGATCTTGACAATAAGAAGTGACAACGGCACCGAGTTCAAGAACTACACCTTGGATGAGTTTCTTAGTGATGAAGGGATCAAGCATCAATATTCTGCACCATATACCCCTCAACAAAATGGTGTTGCGGAGAGGAAGAACCGGACGTTGATGGATGCGGCAAGGACCATGATGGCGGAGTTCAAGTCTCCATACAACTTCTGGGCCGAAGCCATCAACACAGCTTGTCATGCATCCAATCGGCTCTATCTCCGCAAAGGCTTGAACAAGACTCCATATGAGATACTCACCGGGAACAAGCCCATTCTCAAGTACTTCCGGGTGTTCGGGTGTAAGTGTTTCATTCTCAAGAAAGGTGTTCGTTTGTCTAAATTCGAAACTAGATCTCATGAGGGAATATTTGTTGGTTATGCTACAAACTCTCATGCTTACCGTGTTCTCAACAAGTCCAACAGACTCATTGAGGAGACGTGTAACATAGAGTTTGATGAAAATAACGGCTCCCAAGTGGAGCAAAGTGGTACTTGTGATGTAGGTGATGAAATTCCTCCCCAAGCCATAAGAAGAATGGGTATTGGTCATATCCTACCCATTGAGGAACCCCTTGTGGCCGAAGGAGAAGGACAATGCTCCACTCAAGTGGAGCCATCACCTCCCCAAGACCCACACGCTTCCGAAGAACAAAGTGAAGGCCCTCACCCTCATGAACAAGACCAAGGGCAAGATCAACGTCAAGATGGTGGTGAACCTCTAAATGATGCCCAAGGTCAAGTTCTCCCCCTCGAGCAAGTTCAAGATCATGAGCAAGCTCAAGACGGCGCTCAAGATGATCAAGTTAACCTTCCTCCTTCCACACCCGAGGAGGAATTAGAGCATCGTGCCGCGAAGATTGCTTCCAAACTCACCGCCCAAGGCCATCTCATGGAAAACTTGGTTGGAAGCCTAAGAAAGGGGGTAAGCACTCGTAGACAATTAGCTAACTATTGTGAACATCATGCGTTTGTCTCTTGTGTTGAACCCCAAAAGGTCTATGAGGCGCTCGAAGACTCGGATTGGCTCAATGCCATGCATGAAGAACTCAACAACTTCGAGTACAATAAGGTGTGGAGATTGGTGCCAAGACCTTCGGGGAACCACAACGTCATTGGAACAAAGTGGATCTTCAGGAACAAGCAAGATGCTCATGGGAACATCATTTGCAACAAGGCAAGATTGGTAGCACAAGGCTACTCCCAAGTCGAGGGTATCGACTATGGTGAAACCTTTGCTCCCGTTGCTCGCCTTGAATCCATTCGTTTGTTGATTGCTTATGCTTCCCATCACAACTTTAAGTTGCAACAAATGGATGTGAAAAGTGCTTTTCTTAATGGTCCCATTAATGAGTTGGTTTATGTCAAGCAACCCCCCGGGTTCGAGGACCCCTGCTTCCCGGATCATGTGTATCAACTCGATAAGGAACTCTATGGCCTTAAACAAGCCCCACGTGTGTGGTATGACCACCTTACCGAGTTGTTACAAGATCATGGATTTGAAGTAGGACAAATCGATCCCACTCTTTTTACTAAGAAGGTCAAAGGGGAGTTGTTTGTATGCCAACTATATGTTGATGATATTATCTTTGGTTCTCCTAACAAAGCTTTCAATGAGGAATTTGCCGCTCTCATGACCTCCAAGTTCAAGATGTCTTCGATGGGAGAGTTGAAGTTCTTCCTTGGCTTTGACATCAAACAAAGAAGAGAAGGAACCTTCATCAACCAAGCCAAATACACTCAAGACATGCTTAAAAGATTCAAGCTAAGTGATGTCAAGCCGGCTTCTACACCAATGCCTACCAAGTGCCAACTTGACATCGATCCCAATGGTAAAGCGGTGGATCAAAAGGTATATCGCTCCATGATTGGCTCCTTGCTTTACCTTTGTGCATCTAGACCGGATATCATGTTGAGTGTGGGGATGTGTGCACGGTTTCAAGCCGCACCAAAGGAAAGTCACTATGTGGCGGTCAAGCGAATCTTTCGATATTTGGCTCATACCCCAAACTTTGGCTTATGGTACCCAAGAGGAGCAAATTTCAAGCTTGAAGGTTTCACGGATTCTGATTGGGCGGGGGACAAAGTGGATAGGAAGTCCACTTCCGGAGGGTGCCAATTTATTGGTTGCTCTTTGGTAAGTTGGTCTTCCAAGAAGCAAAGTTGTGTGTCTCTCTCGTCCACCGAAGCGGAGTATGTGGCGGCCGGTAGTTGTTGTGCTCAACTCCTATGGATGAGGCAAACTCTAAAGGAGTACGGTGTCATTTGTGACAAAGTGCCTCTTTTGTGTGATAATGAAAGTGCCATCAAGATTTCTCTCAACCCGTTACAACACTTCAAGACGAAGCACATTGAGATTCGGTATCACTTCATCCGGGATCACATTAGGCGAGGGGAGATCGAGCTCAAGTATGTCAACACTCATGACAACCTTGCAGATATTTTCACGAAGCCCTTGGATGAAGCAAGATTTCGCGAGTTAAGGCATGAGCTAAATATCATTGATTTGAGCAATGTGACTCGAACCCGTACACCCCCACCACACTCAACGTGTTGTCTAGTTTAGGTGTAGGCATAGACATAGGGGGAGTGTTGTTCTCTCAATGAACTCTCCCTCCCCCATCATGCATAAATCGATCACCTCTTTCACATTAGCCATTTTTTATGGTACTTGTGCTTCAAAGACGTGTTTTGGTCATGGGCCCAAGGATAATTCTTCGCGGTGCCATACCATCCAACTTAAACATAGGTGGCTTCAGCCACCGCCCTCTCTCCTCGAGAGGCTTTGTCTCTTGGTAGGTTCTTGTTGTCTCTCTGCCTCCGGCTCTTGCGTGTTCTTGAGGTCTCTTGTGTGTGAAAAGTTTCCGTGCAAAGGCTTTTTTCTCGTGTTGAAACTTGCAGTGTCTTGAGTTCATGGTACTACCGCGGCCAGCTATGGTTCTACCGTAGCCAGCCACAGTACTACCGCTGGCGGGAGCACGGTACTACCGCCACCACGCGGCAGTAATTTTTTACTGCCGCCTGGTTGAGCAGTACTACCGCTTCGGTGTGGTACTTCCGCCCGAGCGGTACTACCGCGCCGGTTTGGGCCCGTGGGGATAAGGACGGGCAGGGGAAGTTCTAACTCCCCATACCCATTCGCAGGTCTTCCCCCACTTCGCCTCTTTCTCTCCCTCGCTCAAGAACGGAGCCGGCACTCGTCGCCGGATCTCCTCCACCGGGTACCCTCCCGTGATTCCGTCCGGTGGGATCGTTCCCCACCACGTGCTCTTGCTATGGACCCAGGTTTTTCCCCAACTCCCTCCCCTTGTTCTTTGGGTTTGGTGTTTCTAGGTTTTGGGGAGGCTTGTGTGTTCTTGAGATTCCTAGGCTTAATCTCTGCAAGAGTAGGATGAAGGAGCGTGGTACTGCTTAGGATTCATACTTGTATTGTTGTCTTGCACTAGATTTGATCATCGTAGCACCGCCGTTGTTTCGCGGTTCTTTTCAGATTCAAACCGCCGGTTGGATCTGACGCGATGCGGTACTACTGCCCGTTTGGCGCGGTACTACCGCTTGCATGGTACTACCGCCCTTCGGGAGCGGTACTACCGCGCTTTGTGCGGTACTAAAATTTTACTTCCACTCCAACCACGGCACTACCATGACCTCGCACGGTACTACCGCGTTTGGAGCGGTACTAATATTTTAGTACCGCAGGCAGTGGCCGTTCTACCGTGGCTCCACCTATCGCATGCCAACTTTCTCGTATGCCTTCTATGTGTTTCTTGTGCTTTTTCGTGGCCTTTGCATTGATCTTTTTCGCGTCTTTGGTGTTTTGCGTGTGTGTCTCAGGTGGTGGCTCTCGCCGGTCCAATCCCAGTCGTGACACTGGCTCCAAGCGTCTACGCAACCCAGGTGAAGTACTAGAGGGCTCGTCTTCCTCCAAGCGCAATGTCAAGCACTCAGCTAGCAAGCACAAGGAGCCCGCTAAGGGCATGGATGAGATTGCCCCAGCTGATTATGTTCGTCTCAAGCAGCTTCACCCTTATGTGCACCCGTGTTCCACTGTCCGAGGCTGTGAGCTGTTCTGGAACAAGCAACAGACCAACATCTATCTGGATGTCATCAAGAACAAGCAGAATACCTACGTGGAGGTGAAGTGGATTGATATGCATCACATGAGGAAGGACAAGTTCCGTGACTACTTTGGAGAGGCTCTGGACTTGGTGGAGCAGTTTGGCATTGAGCATGTGTTATCCTTCCACCTTGACTATGACCCTGAGCTCATCTGTCAGTTCTTTGCCTCAGTCTACTTTCACTCCAATGAGGAACGGACGATGACCTGGATGACCAATGGCCGTAAACTGTCTGCTACCTGGAAGGAGTTCATGGATCTTCTCCAGGTTCCTGATGATGGGCTCAACACTCCAGTGGGTGTTCGCTCCCATGCCAATGCTGAGTCTGCCAACAAGGACAAGCTTGCACCCTTCATGGTTGAGAAGGTGCTCGCCAATGGCAAGACAACTTTGGTGCTCAACTCTTTTCTGGATATCATGTATCGCATCTTCCGCAACTCCTTGTTCCCTCGCATAGGTGACAAAGACAAGGTTCATGCCTATATGGTGGACATGATGCTCATTTGCGAGGAGGCTCGTTCGTCTCAGTCTCAGCCACTTGATGTCTCACACATCATGTGGTGTGAGCTCTGGTTTGCAGTGTTCAACCGCAAGGTGCCTATCTATGGGCCCTATCTGTTTCTGCTGATTTCGAAGACTTGGGAGAAGATGTTCCCTGATGAGGAGTTCCTTGCTCCAGACTGGATTCACCATGAGCCCATCTATCTGCGTATCAAATCCAACTGGGCCAATACCACTACTCGTGCTGAGGCGACTACTGCTAGGGCTGTTGTTGATGAGGAGGATGCTGGCGCCGAGGATGTTGCTTAGGGCCATGCTGCTAGGCCTTCCCAGAGTGCCACTATGCCATCATGGGCCAAGAAGCTGAAGGACAAGATGAAGACTCTTTTCTGCATGCAAGCCAAGGGGCAGTACAGGACTCACGTGGCGTCCAAGGAGAGTCGTCGCCGGGACAACAGGATCTTGCAGCTCTATGGCGAGGCAGTGTCTGGCGGGTCTGAGGAGCACATTACTCCAGAGGCCGAGTGGATGGAGAAGCAGGGCTACAGGTGGACTGAGTCTGAGGAGGATGTCAAGGAGACCATCCCTGCTGCCGAGGAGACCGACGGAGAGGGTTGGGACGAGTTCCCTGCTTGAGCCACCTCTTGTGTGTAGGTGTCCTCTCTGCCTTTTTGGCGTCTCGATGCCAAAGGGGGAGAGAGTGTAGGGATTTGCGAGTGTGTCATGTGTTTTGCTGCTTTCTCGTTTGAACTATTTGCTGCTTTCTCGTTTGAACCTCGGTAGCTTTACTTCGTCCGGTGTAAGACGTTTTCACTCTATCTATCCTAGCGAGCTTGTGTTATATTGTTCTATCTTCATGCTATGCTATGTTAGTTATCGTGCCTTGGTCTCTAAAATATAGGGGGAGTGTTGATCCTAGTCTATGTGCTATGCAGTCCAAAGCATTCATTTAGAGTGCACACACCTAGGGGGAGCCCATCTATATTTTAGAGAGGTGGGGTTTGCCTTTGCTCTAAATCATCTTATCTTTGTGCAAATCCCGTGTTGTCATCAATCCACCAAAAAGGGGGAGATTGTAAGGTCACATTTATCCCTTGGGTGTTTTGGTGATTGATGACAATGCTTTTGCGGACTAATCGTGTGCCTTGAGTTTCTCAGATACTTCATCACTAGGCACGAGACGATTCGGTGCCCCTCGGAGATTATTGAAGTCGGCGTTGTTCTATGTTTCTCTTTGGTGGATTTGAGTCGTAGGAGAGCCGTACTATTAAGAGGGGGTCCGCGTCGGAAAGGTTTGGCTGGAATCAACATGTACACTTGTCCTACCTTTCCTTGCACTCTGGAGCTTCTCTTCGTTATCTTGGTTGTGCTGAAATCTGATGACTACTGATGTACTTGCGGTAGTACCGCAAGTACCAGCGGTAGTACCACTGTGGCTCACGGTAGTACCGCTCATCTTGAGCGGTAGTACCGCGACTCCCAGGCCTAGTGCCGCTTTGGTACGGTAGTAGGGGCGGATGTAATTTTTTACATCCGCGCCACCCACGGTAGTACTGCTCGTCCAGCGCGGTAGTACCGCGGTGACCCACGGTAGTACCGCTCCCCAGGAGTCGTAGTACCGTGGCCCTCCTACCTAGTACCGCAGCGTCACGGTAGTAGGCGCGGATGTAATTTTTTACATCCGCGCCCGCAACGGTAGTTCCGCGCCTCGCGAGCGGTAGTACCGCGTTGGATTTTTGTACCACCTCAACTTCAGCGGAAGTAGGCACGGATGTAATTTATTTCATCCGCGCTCTTCGCAGGCTATGACTTCCCTGGCTTGCGGTAGTACCGCAAGGGGGAGTGGTAGTACCGCGCGAGCGGTAGTACTGCACCCTAGTCCTGGCCTCTGCTGCTGTTGCGGAAGTACCGTGGTCCGCCACGGTAGTACCGCGCGGCCTCGCGGTAGTACCGCGCCCCTCGAGCGGTAGTACCGCGTGTCGCGGGCTGAACTTGTGGATAACAATTGGATTTTTCCCATGACTATATAAGGGGCGTCTTCTACCTCTAGTTGACCACCTCTTCTACCTCTAAGCTCCATTGTTGCTCCAAGCTCCATTTTCGCTTGATCCTCTCCCTAGCCAATCAAACTTGTTGATTTGCTCGGGATTGGGTGACAAGGGCCCGATCTACACTTCCACCACAGGATATTTGATTCCCCCCACTTATCCCTTGCGGATCTTGTTACTCTTGGGTGTTGAGCACCCTAGACGGCTGAGATCACCTTGAAGCCATACTCCATTGTGGTGAAGCTTCGCGGTATTGTTGGGAGCCTCCAAGTGTTGTGGAGATAGCCCCAACCTTGTTTGTAAAGGTCCGGTTGCCGCCTTCAAGGGCTCCAATAGTGGAATCACGGCATCTCGCATTGTGTGAGGGCGTGAGGAGATTACGGTGCCCCTAGTGGCTTCTTGGGGAGCATTGTGCCTCCACACCGCTCTAACGGAGACGTACTTCCCCTTAAAAGGAAGGAACTTCGGTAACACATCCTCGTCTCCACCGGCTCCACTCTTGGTTATCTTGTCCCTTTACTTTTGCAAGCTTACTTGTGCTATATCCATTGCTTGCTTGTGTGCTTATTGTCTTTGCATCATATAGGTTGTCCATGTAGTTGCACATCTAGACAACCTATTTCATTGCAAGGTTTAAATTGTTAAAGAAAAGTCTAAAAAGTGTTAGTTGCCTATTCACCCCCCCTCTAGTCAACCATATCGATCCTTTCACACACCTAAGCACACAAATCTCGCGGAAACTCCGGTATTGCGGTCTAATATGCTGTGGCGATGTGCACGAGGATGAATAAATGTGTGGAAGAATTGGTGTAAACATCGCTACACCAAGTGCTAGCTTAGCCAGGTGGCAACCTGAACTAACTCGGAGGTGAGGATGTACTTGGTAACCATGCAGCGGGACACGAAGGTCGCAACCACATTATTATCAAGCGGACGGAGAAAGATCCGTACTCGTCCAAAGAAATAGGATTGCGGGGAAAAACTGAGGCTGCTGACATTCCCTTTCTTGATAACTAAGATCATTAAGGGTTGCCAATACAATAAAATAAAAGAACGATCCGGGATAGACGCATGTCCATCACCGAAATGATAGATGGGGCTGAAAGAAAGACATCGGCGTGATACCTGAGCACCATTTTTGCAAATAATGTCGGGATCACTTGGCATCACTCTGCTGGGACAGAAATGACACCAAACACCGAAAGAAAAAGGAACTGGGGAAATGCAAAGGTTGAGCTGTAGTTGATCCGAACCGATGCCAGCTACACTCACCAGATAAACCGTTATCACAAATACTAAGGCTATATGCATGTTATGCAACAAACAAATGTAGCAACCAAATGGAACAAACCAACTGGGGTCTATACTACCGCTTTCTAACGTTCACGCGGTCTAGGGAGTCCTACATCCAAACCTGCTCTGATACCAAGCGCTGTGGCACCCCGGCTCAGAGAAAACCGGAACGCCCCGTATTCCAGCCCAAAGATCAAGATGAAGTCTTCTGGAATACGACACTGCGTAGCATAGAACAAACTAGCTCTTTATTACAATCTATTTGGGTACAATGGTTACATCGGCACGGCGACACTACGCCTGCCACTGTTGCTCTATGCAAGCAACAGAACAACACGATGCAGCGGAAGAACTCTAGCAGCGGAACAATGACGACGGTGGTGAACTCCACTCCACCGGGACTCTGGCTGGAACGCTTATCCTAGCTCGCACGAACGGAAACCACGACAAGCAAGCAATCAAATCCGGCATGACCTGCAAGCTGGCATGACACGCCAGGCAGTACATTGAATGTACTTGCAAGCTCACAATAACCAGAAGCATTCAAGACAGACAACAACATGGCAATTATAGGTTAAACATGAATTATCATGAGATCATCAGAATAACATGGCATGACGAACATAAACATGATACAGATAACACCATATGAACATATTAATCCGACAATACTATCATGCAACATGATGACACTATATGCACCACTTATCCTGCTCGGTTTAGATCGTAACCATCACATGCATCACTTACCAACCTCAGACATCACACGATCATGTAAAGATCAAATCAAGCTTGGTATGAACAATACCGTAGTAATCATTAAATGACCACAAGGAGCTTGGTTTTTACCCACGACTCTCGCACAACATCACGAATATACAATGACTCGGTATCCTCGATACCATCGTGATCCTTACGATGATCACAACCCGACCAACACTTGGCCCGTGATCCTTACGGCGATCACAACCCGACCAAACTTGGACCGTGATCCTTACGGCGATCAAAACCCGACCAATAAATGTCCCGTGATCCTTACGGCGATCACAACCCGACCACTAAATGGCCCGTGATCCTTATGGCGATCACAACTAACTTATCTCATTCTTATTAAGCACATTATTCTTATTACTGTTGACTCATGGTGTGCCCTACTATGATCCGGGCCCTTATCCGCGGGCGCGGCTATCGATAGATTTATTATACACTCTGCAGAGGTTAGTACATTGTACCCACACTACAGAACCCATGGCCTCGCACTCCCTTTCGGGTGGACCAACGGCGTTTCGACAAAACTGATCTACTACCATGACACTCTCCCGGCCACTCCGACTCACTCCCCTCTGGGCTAAGTCATGGGTGGCCCCGTGTCTACCTCAAGACACCTCAAACCACCGTCATGGCCCAAAACAATAAACTTCCCCAAACGGGGACATGTGCACATAACAACAACAATGGGCACACAAGGCTTATGTCCGCCTACCTGATCAGGGTAGCGCGCGCCCATAACCTTCCCTCGTTGGAGGCACCGGAGAGAGGCACGACAATAGACCTAGTTAGGACCATCCCATACCGGTAAGCGTGGTTGCACTGGTCAACATCATTTCAGCGGCACCATGACTCAGCCAATAGTTGTTCAAGTTCAATTTAATCTGGTTAACTTGAATGCAAATATGCTGAGCCATGATAAAATGCGTGAACATGATATCAACATAATCATGAGGGTATCACATAACTATCCACCATATCAACAATAAATCATATCCACTAAGCATGGCATACCGACTAGCATGACCATCACCAATATCAACATGTACTACTAGCAAGCATAAACATATGAAAGGAAATACTAGCAGGTAGAACATGATAACAGAGTAACAGACAACATAGCACAAAAGTGAACATGCAAATCTAAACATTACCGGAACAACGATAACCATCTTTTCAACAAGCAAACATTTAATAAAGATTCAAGTTGAAAACCATGCTTACTGCATGACTATCATGCAAGTGGGTATTGTGGCTTGCCTGGGGATGAAGAAGGCACCGGGGAGAAGTGCAAGAAACTCGCGGAACGAATCGCCGGAAAACGTTCTCTCTCCGAGAGGGCTGAATAAGGGCAAGGGCATAATGGTCGTTTTCACATTGTCAAACCATAGTGAAAACATGACCAACAGAACATGCTCGACAAAATGAAGAAGTGAACGTTGGTTTCACCTTAAACGGAGTTACGGTTGAGAAGTTACAAGGTGGAGAAGATTAGGGACCAATCTATGAATATTTTCATCACCAACGGGTCCCTGGGAGGAAAAACTGAAAGAGCATAAGGATAAATACGTTCTCTGAAAGTGAAAACGTATTCTGAACCGAAGTGGAATGAAAATACGTTTTCACGAAAGAAAAGCGTACCCAGGGGAAACCCGTCTCCACTTATCCATGTGGACTCATGGCTGGAGGGGGCACGGGAGCTCGTCTTCTTCCTCCCATGCCTCTGTTCCTCTCGTGGAACAGAGCAGGGGCATGGGAAGGAAGCGACGAGGGGGCCAGCCGGCTCCGGCCATCTCTGGCCGAGCCGAGGGCACCGGCGGGACCGGGGCAATGAGGGGGTCCCGTTCAGAGGGAGCACGGCCGCCGGGGAGGAGAGGGCTAAAGGGGAGAGGCGGCGCCAGGAGGAGGACCGGGACGGGCGGGTGGTGGTGCTCTCCGGTGAAGCAGGCACTCCAGCAAAGGGGCAAGGGGGTGGGGCGGCTGAGTGGGGTGAGGGGAGGTTGTTGGACATGGAGGAGAGGCATGGGGAGCCTTGAGCTGGCCGCACCCAAGCCGAGGCCGAGGCGGCCATGGAGGGTGACGGTAAACTCCGGCGAGATGCGGCGATTCCCGAGGGCAAATGAGGCGGGGGAGGGATGGATGAGTTGAGGAGGTGGTCGGGTGTCTCTTATATAGCCGCGGGAGAGAGCTCTAGAGCTCACGGACGAGCTCCCGACCAAGCATTAATGGAGGGCAGTGGTTGCGCATGGCACGGGCATGGACCTAGTGACGCATTTTAGGCGAACCACGATGAACCATCGACGCAGGGCGATGCAGGGCATCACGGGGAAGCTCATGGACAAAGTTTGAGGTCGAGACAAGGAGGGAGCCAATGAGAACAGGGGTGGGGAGAAGCCAGAGCGCGCAATCTGCATGACGCAAGCGTGATCACCACGCGCACTGGTGCAAATAGCTCGTGTTGGCCAGGACGACCATGTCCAGTGGATTGACCCTAGCGACCTTAGTCTAAATAAGGAAATAAATCAGTCTAGGGGAAAATCAGTGATTTGCACTTAGCTCCAAAGTAAACCAGTAGCCAAGTGTTTGTGCTGTGTAGTGGGGAGACCAGCTTGGTAACTCAGTAAATAACTTGTCTGGGAGGTTTATCTATCGAAGGACTTTCATCCTGGAGGTTTTGAGGGTAAATGGATCAAGATTTACTGCAGTTGCTTCACAACTGCATTTTTGGTCCAGAAATGAAGATCATGATGATGCTCTCACATGGAGTTATGGAATGGGATGAAACTTGGCAAATACTCATTATATGGACATATAAAGATGCTGTAAAAAGCTCATGCCAAATGGACAAGCCAAAATGTCACTTGCTTCACAAACATCATTTCTGTCCAGAAACTTGGAATAATTATGGTGGTCAAATGGATCAATGAAATGATGCCAAATTTTGTGGAGAGAGTTTTTATGAGTATAAGAATGATTTGGTAATTTATCAGGATTTTTGAAGCAACATAAAGTACACTTGCTTCACAACCTGAAAATATTGCCAGAAACAAAGATTTGCTCCTGTGTTCACATAGATGATTGGATGGAGCTAAAAATTGGTGGAGGGGATTAATATGAGCACTTTAAGGAGTGTGAAAAAGTTCAACTCATTTGGGTACTCCTAGCTAGTACTGCCTTCACAAAGCCTTCTGTCTGACTGAAACTTTGAAAAATCACTGAGGAAGATTGGCTAGGCAAATAAAGTGGAACTTGTGCATGGGGCAATTATTTGGTCATATAAACATGACCAAAAAGGTTGGGAGCCACTAGGAAAATATAAATGACACTTCCTTCACAAAGTGCCATTTAGGGCAGAATAGAAAAAGGAATAGAAAAAGTTTTGCCATATTTGATCAAGATATGACCCAAAAAATTTATGAGAATTATTTGGGAATTTTAGGAGTGAGGGAGATATAGGTTGCTTCACAACCTAGGGCAATTTGAGTTATTCCTTTAATAGAAAAGGAATATTCCCAATAAAAAGAATATTGGGACTTGGGCTAGGATGAAAATGACAGGGTCTAGGTAAAGATTTAGGAATGACAAGCCACTCTGGAAGCGAACAAGAGGTCATCTTCTTCAGTTTCCAGACCACAAAGCCACGAAAAAGAAAAACTCACGCAAAAACCTCGGAAAAACAAAAAGAAAAAGAAAGGGCCAAAAATCAGGCTGTCACACACGCAAGGATGTGCGTCCTTATTGCGAGCAAAAAAAATGATTCCCCCCTGACAGCTGGGACCCAACAGCTATATCTTAGCATGCAAGGAAGTGTGTCCTTATCCTCCCTGACAGCTAGGACCGACCAGGTCAAAGCTTACGTAGTGTTGTCTGTCTTGTCGCGAACGTGTATGCACATACTGGTCGATCGGTCGCTCTTCAACGATGAACTGTGACCGAGTAAGTAGCGGCACATGTCATATTAGAGCCCCCAACATAGCAGTTCAGGCTGTCCCGGCTAAACCATGTACACGTACATACAGCCACACGCCAAAAAATATGGCCACGTCGTACATATGAGCAGGGTCTCGAAACGCGTACACGCGCATACGGACGGACGGGGCTCGTGTACATGGAGAGGCAAGGGACGGCAGCGATGTTGTCCTGTTCATCTTCAGCTAACCGGCTAGGTCGGAACGGAGGAAACAACGTGTGTTCACCGGGAGCCAAGTGACTATGTCGGAACGCGTCCTGTTCTTCGGGAGGCAACAGACTGGGTAAGAATGGGTCGTGTTCAATGGGAGCCAACTAGCTTGGATGGAACAACCGGAACGGGGTCTGGCATATCGCAAAATGGAGGAAAACGGCCTTGTGTTCGACCGCGTACGGTCGAAACGGGGTCCTGTTCATGGTGAAGGGTCTGGCTTACCGCAAAACGGAGGAAACAAACTTGTGTTCGAGCTCCTACGGTCGAAATGGGGTGCTTTTGATTGGGAGGGGTGTGGCATACCGCAAAACGGAGGAACCGGACTTCTCTTCGACCTCCTACGGTCAAAACGGGGGTCCTGTTCATCGGGAGGAGTGTGGCGTACCGCCAAACGGGACTCCATGGGCTACTGTTGTTCATCCACCGTCTACTACTTCGCTCCAGCCCCCATGGGCTACTGTTCATCCACCGTCGACCTCCTCCAGCCTCCACCTGCCACTGTTCATCCACAACGTCTCCCTCCTGCCTCCTGCCTTCACCAGCTATGTATTGTTCATCCACGGGCTCCTGTTCATCCAGCCTCCATCGACTACTGTTCAATGACCCCTCCACAGGCTATTGTTCATCTGGCCCTCCACCGGCTACTATTAAACGAGCCCTCCACGGGGTCCTGTTCATCCACCCCCAACCGGCTCGATCGGGGTCCTGTTAATCCAAGGACAACGACCTCTACACCACCACAGGGTCCTCTTCATCCAACCCCCACCGGGAACTATTCATCCAACCCCAACAATGCTCTCTGTTCATCAAGAGGCAGCAGGTTCGGTCAGCTTCAGTTAGCAGTAGTAGCGAAGGAATCGCTCGATCGGGTTCAGTTAACAGCAAGGGATCGATCGGGGTTCAGTAACGTAGCTAGTGCAATCGATCGGGTTCAGTAGGTGAATGCCTTGCTTGGGTTCAGTTAGAGCACAATGCCTCGCACACACGCGCGTACGTGTACGAGAGAAACGTGCAAACCTCCATGCATTACTTGGCCCCGACCACCCATCATAACCAGGAACTCCCCGAAATTTTCCTCGCCCTTGCTTCTACCACGATTTTTTCCGTCATGGACGGCCCAAAGAATGTCATGCAGGTGCCTCTCAAGCCCGCCCAGGATGAAAAGCCCATTTTATGTCATGATTTTTTGTCATAGAAGTAGGAGCCCACCACGTCTATGATGATATCGGGATTTGTCATAATTATCGTCATAGAAGTGTCATAAGTATGACAAAAAAAAAATTGTTCGGTCCAAAATATCACGGATGTGTCTTTTTTTGTAGTCCACAACCCGCGCTGCTATACATACTGGACCAATTACTAGAGCTCGTGCACGCCAATTAAATTACCAGGTACTTTCAATTATTGGTAATGATTCTAACGTTCATGAGAATATGATGCTGCCTAAATTGGATACATTTGTTTTCCTTACAAATGAAGGGCCTAGCTTGGACAAGAAGGATGAACATTGGAGCAAGAACAAGCATGGAGATGATGACATGCACAAGGGGAACAAGAACAAAGTTTCAAGTGATGATTTCAGGACTTTGAAGCCACCATAATGGGTGCATGAAGGCTTGGAGAAAATATACAAGATGCCACTTCACAAATTTCATCCAGAGGCTATTATAGGTGCCACGTCACCTTATTATTGGGCGAGGCCCATGTAATTTCAAAATACTTAAGTATGGGTTGTTTTTAGAGTCCGTGTTTGTGGGGAAACAGAGTTAGGGTTGGTTTCGGACCCCTCCTACAAGGGGTCACGAAATCCCCCTACTCCTCCATATATACATCATTTAGGGCGTCAGTTAGACTCTGGGTTTTGTTTAGATTAAAAGTCCGCCATAGCTGCAACTTTGCGTACTTCATTTGTGTTCAATGACCAGACCAAGACATCACAAAACCCCACCTTGATCAATAAAGCTTTCATCTTATATTCGCAATATCCAAATTGCAATCTTAGTTTCTTGCTTGTTCTTAATTTGCTTGTAGGAAATAGACCTTCGTGGTCGGGTTGATCGTGCTTCGGCGTGGTCAATAACCTCTCAGAGTTGGTTTGGCCATTTCTAAGGCGCGACGTCCTCACACGTTCATAGTCGTATCGTCAAAATCTACTCTTTCAAAATGATAATCACCTTCTAATCGAAATACGGGACACCTTGGCCTCTATCAGAACCTGTAGACCCCAATGGCCGGTTATCATATTAATGATAAGCCGGGTCTTTGGATATTATGAAAATTTGAAGAATGAACCTGTAGCTCCCAAGGGCCGGCTCATCTTCCTGAGATGAACCGGGTCTTCTTGTATTCTTTAATATAGAAAAAATGACATGCATTAGCCCCCAAGTGCCAAGTATATTGCTTGCAATCTGCTTGGGACTTGAATAAATTTATCGTCCATGAAATAGTCCCTAAGAACCGGGTTAGGTATTATAACTGACTTACTCTAGCACTTGTTTAAATAAAATTCATCTTCCTTGTGCTGCAGGAGGCTTTAAGCATAGCCGAGTCAAATGTGACTGGCTTAAAAAAGGATATTGAAGTTGAACAGACTCTGCGACCTAAGGCAGAATCAAGCCTTCAATCATCTTTGGAAAGGCTAGAGAAAATCAAGGCTGATCTTCAGACGGAGAAAAGATCCTTTGAGACAGAGAAATCCGCCTTGATCTGACGAGAAGAAGTTGCCAAGAAGCAATTGGCCCCAATCACTGAATAACAGGTCGGGTTGAAGCACCATATAACCCTAATGACCCAAGACATATTTGGTAAGCCATCCATCAATCTTTGAAAGAAATATTAATGCACCTGGCGCCTTATGCCTGAGTGATAACTCACCCGGCGACTCATACACGTCCTCTTCTTATGCAGGTGATAGAACCTACAACCTTCAAGACAACATCATGAAGCTGAGAGCTGTATACTCTCTTATAGAGGAGTTATACACTGGATGCATGTAGACTTTAAAGGCTGTGATGGACGAAAAGGACTTGCCAAAATTTGTAAAAGATGCATTGAAGAAGTTTTCCACTATTCCCAAGCAGGTAGAGGAACTGAAGAGATCAGCCGTCCTTTCAGGAGCAACAACTGTGCTAAGCTGGGCAATGGTTTATTCAGCAGAGTTGGATCTTGTTGTGATGGTCGGCGAGTTCCCTGAATACAAAGATTATGGGTTATCAAGCTGACTATGAGCGCTCTATGAAGTAATCTCAAGTACTGGCGAGTCAGCTTGTTCCAGATACGGAACTAAAGAAATACCAACCGGCTTATGATATCAATAACACACGAATCCCGCCGCCAACATTGATTTCCTATGACTTAACTCCACAATGGCGTAAGCATCTCTTTGCCCCCGATGTTGACCCGTCTCCAATCTTGAATAACGAAGCTGTCTTTCAGGCTTTAACAAATATCAATTGGAAACTAGACAACCTTCAGATCCAAGAAACAAAAGAAATGGGGCAAGATAACCCGGAAGCTTCAACTGTGGGGGGCCATTAGGGTGCTAACCCTGACGACACAGAAGCCAGCTTACAATAGTAGTTTGAAACTCTTGCAAAAACTTGAATGAATATCATGGGCTCAATTGTAGCCTTGTAATAGGACTAGCAGAAAATACTTGGTTGCCATTTCATGCCTTCGTGCACATTTAATTGTTTGAGCAAACACTTATCCATTTGTTGATGGAAATTTTTGGATCAACATATGTTTACTTGACCCGCCTTGTGTTTTTAATATCAGCAGCCATTGCTGGTATTTTTATGCGCTAAGTTGCCTGTAGCAACCAAGAAGTGCAGAGATTCTGACATCTGCAAATTTTTTCCAACAAGCCATAATTGGTGTAAAATAAACTAGCAATTTATATACTGGCGACTTATAGACATGATAGTTAACCACTTAGAAGCAATGGCGGGTTAATAACCCGATGACTCGTGGTCAAGAAAGGCTGAAAAGCCATCATAAACAACCCGGAGTTTTTCTGACCTGGATATGAATAATCATATTATGTGGCTTGAGACAAACTATTTTGAGGTGATAACCCGACGACTCATGGCCATTAACAAGCTCAATACTGATCAATGGTAACCCGAAGTTCTTTTGACCCAAATACTTATAGTCGTTGCAATAATATGATCAAGAGCAAAAATTCCCTTAAAGACAGAAATAAAGAACACAAATATGTATATCAAAGTAATTATAAGTCAACTTTTGAGGCTCGAAAAAATAGACCGGCTTTCGATGCTCGAGTCTTGCTTCAATGAGGCTTGGCATGATAGCCTTAGTTTATCCTCGCTTTCCGTAAGCCAACTCTCACATGACTTAAGCCGTCGTTTTAACTTTGACAAGTTCAGGGTCATAAAGATTGACTTGTCAAGAGTATGGTGGGTCATCTTTTTGGAGTAGCATCTTGCATACAGGCAGGTTTAACCAGCAGTGTGTCGTTTTTGCCGGGTCAAGAGGGTGAGATAGCGAAACTCGGTGAGTTGGAAGCCCCCCAAGTGCCCTTATGATCAATTAATAAAAGACTCATGCACAATATATGAGACGAAACAACAAAGGCCCTGAGTTCCGTGGATGCCAGCTTTATTATGTTGATCATAAAAATATATACATGATATGTATGTATAATGATTGGAGCTAGTGCCTCAAGTATAGTAAGGACGAAGATGAGCAATATTCTAGGGCCTGTTGGTCTCCTCCTCAGAGGTGCGTGACTTTTTGTGTTCACATATGTTGATGAGATAATATGACCCGTTGTTGAGGTTTTTGCTAACCACAAAGGGTCCTTCCAAGGAGGTGATAGCTTATGCATGCTAGTCTGATCTTGAATTAAACGCAACAGTAAGTCACCCTCCTGGAAAGTCCGGCTTCGAACCCTACGGCTATGATAGCCATGTAGGTCTTGCTTATATATTGCAGATCGACCCGCCGCGAGATCACGTTCCTCTTCCAAGGCATCGAGAGTGTTTTGCTGTCTCATTATCTTTCTTGACATAAGCCGCCACCCTGGGCGAGTCATGACAAATGTCCCTTGGGAGAACCACCTCCGTGCCATAAACCATGAAGAACAGCATATAGCCAGTTGATCTATTGGGGTTAGTCCTGATACTCCAAAGAACTGAAGGCAACTCTTCGACCCAACAACCCGGCGCATGTTCCAAATGAACCATGAGTCGGGGCTTGATCCCTCATAATATCTCCTGGTTAGCACGCTCTCCTTGACCATTGGACTGTGGATGAGCCACTAAGGATACATCAAGACGTAAGTTCCCTTTGATAGAACTCCTTCATGGCACCTTTACACAAATTTGTCCCGTTATCAGTGATGATACTATGAGGATAATTGAAGCGGAAGACCAGATTTTTCAAAAACTAAACTATAGTTGTTACCTCACCATTGCTAACTGGCTCTGCTTCAACCCACTTGGTAAACTTATCAACTGCCACCAAAAGGCGGGTCTTCTTGTCTTTAGACCTGTTTAACGGCCCAACCATATCAAGCCCCCAGACCACAAATGTCCAAGTGATTGGGATCATCGACAACTCTTGAGCTGGCACATGAGCTTGTCTTGCAAATTTCTGACAACCATCAGACTTACGGACTATGTCCTCTGCATCAGGGTGAGCCGTCAACCAGAAAAAACCATGTCGAAAAGCCTTAGACACAAAAGACCGTGACCCGGCATGATGACCACAATCGCCTACATGATATTCTTGTAGAATTCGTCGGCCTTCATTAGGAGAGACACAACATAAAAACATGCCAATGACGCTACATCTTTGTAACTCGCCATTGAGAATTATCATGGACTTAGCCCGCCTTATGATCTGTCTCGCCAACTGCCACCAAAAGGCGGGTCTTCTTGTCTTTAGACCTCTTTAACGGCCCAACCATATCAAGCCCCCATACCACAAATGTCCAAGTGATTGGGATCATCCGCAACTCTTGAGCTAGCACATGAGTTTGTCTTGCAAATTTCTGACAACCATTAGACTTGCGGACTATGTCCGCTGCATCAGGGTGAGCCATCAACCAGAAAAAACCATGTCGAAAAGCCTTAGCCACAAAAGACTATGACCCGGCATGATGACCACAATTGCCTACATGATATTCTTGTAGATCTCGGCCTTCATTAGGAGAAACACAACGTTATAACATGCCAGTGACGCTACATCTGTGTAACTTGCCATTAAGAATTTCTGGCAACTCGCCCTTGGTCAAATAAGCCAGATAAGGCATCGTCCAATCCGGAATAGCATGTAGAGCCGCCACCAACTGCCCTCTAGGTCAGGGATGGCTAGATCCTCTTCTGAAGGTAACTTGACAGATGGATTGTGCAGCATATTAAGGAACACATTGGGGGGTACCGGCTTATGCTGAAACCCTGGCCGGGACAGTGCATCAGCTGCCTCATTTTGCCGCTGGTCTATGTGATCCACTTGATAACCTTTAAAGTGACCAACAATATTGGTCACCTCCTGATGATAAGTGAGGGAGTCCTGGATTAGGGGGTGTACGGATGGCCGGACTATGACCTTTGGCCGGACTCCCAGACTATGAAGATACAAGATTGGAGACTTCGTCCCGTGTCCGGATAGGACTTTCCTTGGCGTGGAAGGCAAGCTTGGCGATATGATATGAAGATCTCCTCCCATTGTAACCGACTCTGTGTAACCCTATCCCTCTCCGGTGTCTATATAAACTGGAGAGTTTTAGTCCATAGGACGAACAACAATCATACCATAGGCTAGCTTCTAGGGTTTAGCCTCTCTGATCTCATGGTATATCAACTCTTGTACTACCCATATCATCAATATTAATCAAGCAGGAGTAGGGTTTTACCTCCATCGAGAGGGCCTGAACCTGGGTAAAAACATCGTGTCCCTTGTCTCCTGTTACCATCCGCCTAGACGCACAGTTCGGGACCCCCTACCCGAGATCCGCCGGTTTGACACCGACATTGGTGCTTTTATTGAGAGTTCCTCTGTGTCGTCACCGTCAGGAAGGATGCCGCACCCCATATTTAAAGACGGCGCTGTTGCTAAAGGAGATTTGGCTGTCGGCCAAACTCTCCAGCTAGGCAGTTTTTTGATGACCGCTTGTTCGGCCGCTGCGCCGATGATGACCTCTCGGGTCATCGAAAGCAATCTCCACATCAGCTTGGAACTTGCCAAGTAGTTAGATCCGATGGAGCTCTCTTCCTTAAATGAGATCTTGGATTGCATCGCCGCCCTGGGAGTCGCTACAGATTACGGCCAGATTGGGCTTAAACCCGATCAGAGAGAGATCGACTCTCCCCAAGTCACCCACCACGTTGAAGTGGTGGAAGAACAATGCGGCGAATCTTCGCCCATCCTAAGGACCAGATGTGTCCGGATTCCTGATCCCTCCAAGCCGAACTTCCGCGGAGGGGAGGACGTCGCCCAAGCCCTAAACCTAAAGTCGGGCAGTAGGCCTGATTCATTGAATAACGTCCAAGAAAAGAAGCTTCCGAATTCGGAAATTTCTTGGCCCCTGAGTCTTAGATCGGGCGAGGTTCCGGATTTAAATCCACCCGCCCACCCAAATATAAGGGATCTATCCCAAATTCGGCAAGAGCCCGGGGAAACAGTACACCACTACTGGGCCAGATTCCTCCTGGTTATGAACAGGATAAAGGACTGCCGTGAGAAGGACGCAATTTCATTCTTCTAAAACAACTGCATGGACATCGGAATCCTCAACGCCATAAGTCACCGCGAAATTACACGCTTCACCGACTTGACATTCATAGTACGAAAGTACTGTGCGACAAAAAGCATTCGGAAAACTGAAACAAAATTCTAGGACAATACGACCCCGAATACAATCTCAGTCCGGAACAAAAGGGCGCATTATCGCCAGGCACCTGGGCCAAACAGCAAAAAACAAAAACCCTCTATAGGGTATGGAACCGTACCGGAGGGATGGCTCAATGGACCCTGTAAGATTCATAGTACAGAGGAAGTCACACCAACCCATAGCCTTAGAGCATGTTGGATACTCCGACAGGTGGCCAGAAGCGGCGATGAGCTTATAAATCCAGAATCCGCAGAATACCACCCCAGAAACGCCAGTACGGTGTCAATAGTTTTCGAGACTTTCGCATCAAACAATGCGAGGAAACGAATGCTCCGCAGCCTTACCAAAGTCTACCAAGTAGCGACAATAAACCCATGGAGTGACACGGCTATTACCTTTAATGCCAGTGACGAACCTAAATTCCGGACAACCCGAGCACCAGCTGCACTGGTCCTCAGTCCGATAGTGGACGGCTTCCGTCTTACAATGGTACTCATGGACGGTGGCAGCGGACTAAACCTCATCTATGAGGAAACCCTGCGAAAAATGGAAATAGATTGGAGCCGCATTGAGCGAAGCAACACAACCTTTAGAGGAATAATCCCCAGTCAGGAAGCGTGCTGTTCAGGGAAAATCACACTGGATGTGGTGTTCGGCATGCCGGATAATTACAGATCTGAGGAGGTCACATTTCAAGTGGCCCCGTTCAGCAGCGGATACCACGCTCTGTTAGGGCGAGAAGCATTCACAATTTTTCAAGCTATACCCCATTACGGGTACATGAAGCTCAAAATGTCCGGACCCAGTGGAATCATCACTCTTCCTAGTGATCCGGACACAGCGCTCCACACCGAAAACAAGGCAGCCGCACTGGCCCTCGAGGCATTATCTGAAGCCCTGGCGACCGAGAAACTAACTGTGTTGCGCTCCACGGTGGACAGGGACGACGTGATACTCGACAAAAGATCCAAGTCCACCTCCTTCAAGCCAGCAGACGAAATAGTCAAGTTCCAAGTCCATCCAACGGACACTACAAAAACGGCCTCCATCGGGGCACAAGTAAACCCTGATGTAGACGCCGCACTCAGAGAATTCCTACGAGAAAATTGGGACATTTTTGCCTGGCACCCTTCAGACATGCCAGGAATCCCACGCAGGCTGGCCGAGCACAGCCTGAACATCCTAAAAGGATTCAAGCCCGTTAAGCAGACTCTTCGATGTTTCTCCGAACCTAAGAGACAAGCCATGGGAGAGGAGCTAGCCAAACTACTGGAAGCCGGATTCATCAGAGATATAAAACATCCGGACTGGCTAGCAAACCTGGTAATGGTACCAAAGAAGGACAAATACTGGCGCCTATGTGTCGATTTCAAAGACCTAAATCAGGCCTGCCCAAAGGATCCCTTCCTCCTCCCCCGCATTGATCTAATCATTGACGCCACTGCAGGACACGATTCATTGTGTTTCCTTGATGCATACTCTGGCTACCACCAAATCAAGATGGCAGAGTCAGACCAAGCCGCAATGGCATTCATCACCCCATACGGCCCATTCTGCTTCAACACAATGCCCTTCGGGCTCAAAAACACCGGTGCAACATATCAGCGCATGATTCAGACATGTCTGGCCAACCAGATCGGCAAAACAGTTGAAGCGTACATGGATGACGTGGTCGTCAAAACCAAACACGTCGAAACTCTAATAGACGACTTGAGGCTCACATTCGATAACCTCCGAACATATGACATTAGGCTCAACCCGGAAAAATGCGTTTTCGGCGTACCGGCCGGAAAGCTCTTGGGCTTCATTGTATCCAGTAGAGGAATTGAAGCAAACCCAGCCAAGATCCGAGCTCTGTCATAATTGGATATTCCAAAAGATCTCAAGGAAATACAAAAATTAACTGGATGCGTGGCGTCTCTAAGCCGCTTCATCTCCCGCTTGCGGGAGAAGGCATTACCCCTTTACCGCCTCCTCCGGCGCACCGAACACTTCGAGTGGACGGGTGCCGCCACGGCCGGACTCGAAGAAATAAAAGCCATACTGGCAACAAACCCTGTCCTTGCCGCGCCGAACATCGGCGAACCAATGTTGTTATACATCACGACAACTCACCAAGCTGTAAGCGCAGTCCTCGTCGTCGAACGAGAAACGGACGGACACAAATTCCCTGTCCAGAAACCAGTGTACTATGTGTCCACTGTCCTCACTCCATGCAAGTCCCGGTACCCGCATTACCAAAAAATAGCATACGCAGTGTATGTCATCCCGGAAGCTACGACACTACTTTCAAGAGTGTTCGATAACAGTAGCATCCGAAGTACCTCTTAACAATATCATAAACAACCGCGACGCAACAGGCCGGATTGCCAAATGGGCCATTGAGCTCCCCCCGTTCGACATAACATATAAGCCACAGCGAGCCATCAAGTCGCAAGCCTTGACCGACTTTGTCGCTGAATGGACTGAAGCCGAACTCCCTAAAGAGTACGGCACATATTCCAACTGGACCATGCACTT
The DNA here is from genome assembly GCF_018294505.1 of Triticum aestivum. Lineage (NCBI taxonomy): Eukaryota > Viridiplantae > Streptophyta > Magnoliopsida > Poales > Poaceae > Triticum > Triticum aestivum. The sequence goes on along the minus strand of NC_057813.1, from coordinate 359,558,917 downwards.
CGACGACTCCAAAATGCTGGCGGGTCTGGGGGTTGGCATCGTCTTGACGTCCCCAACAGGAGATACCGTTCAATATGTACTCCAGATAATGTATACAGACTCCAACAATGCAGCCGAATACGAGGCCCTACTACATGGCCTCCGGATGGCAGTCTCCATGGGCATTCAACGCCTAGAGGTGCGGGGGGATTCGAACCTCGCGATATCCCAAATAAACGGGGACTTTGATGCCAAAGATCCGAAAATGGCAGCTTACCGCAACGCCGTCCTAAATATGTCAGCTCGGTTCGAAGGGCTGGAATTCCACCATATAGCCCGGGAAATAATCAGGTAGCAGACGTCCTGGCATGCATCGGCGCAAAGCGCGACGCAGTCCCCCCTAACATTTTCCTGGAAAGGCTATTCAAGCGATCCGTACAGTGGGAAGGGGAATCCGGAATTAACAATCTGGACCAGGCCGCATCACCTGACCCCGAACACCCCGACACAACGGAAGACTCCATCAATGAAGTCACACCCTCAGCCCACGTAATAATGGCAGTAATTGCCCCGTGGACAGAACCATTCTTAGCCTACTTAACTAGGCAGGAACTCCCCGAGGACCAAAATGAGGTACGCTGCATAGTGCGGCGATCTAAAGCCTATAAAGTCCATGAAGGAGAGCTTTATAAGAAAGCACCACCGGAGTCCTTCAAAGGTGTCTCTCCGAAGAGGAAGGGCGGAACCTTCTGGCGGAAATTCACGCCGGACTCGGCGGCACCACGCCGCAGCCCAAGCCCTTGTAAGCAAGGCCTTCTGTACCGGATTTTATTAGCCGACGGCTCGGGCAGACGCTCAGGACTTAGTCTAGCGATGCGTCGGTTATCAACTATTCGCTAATCAAAGCCACATGCCGCCTACCTCCCTACAAACCATACCCATCACCTGGCCTTTTGCGGTCTGGGGGCTTGACATGGTTGGACCCCTTAAAGGAGGAACCCACAAGCAAAAATATCTACTGGTCATGGTGGATAAATCCACCAAATGGATAGAGGCCAAGCCTGTAAAGACGGCCGAATCTAGACCGGTGATAGACTTCATATCCGGGGTCGTACACCGTTACGGCGTCACCCACAGCATCATCACTGACAACGGCACAAACTTCACGGCCGACGAAGTTAAACTTTGGTGCAAAAACATGGGCATTAAGCTCGACTATGCTTTAGTCTATCACCCACAAACTAACGGTCAAGTCGAGCGAGCCAATGGTCTCATCATGAGCGGCATAAAACCCATACTAGTGCGATCCCTCAAGGAATCTAACACGCACTAGGTAGAGGAGCTTGACTCCGTACTCTGGGGGCTGCGGACCACGCCGAATCGCACTACCGGATTCACACCATTTTTTATGGTATATGGCGCAGAGGCAGTCTTGCCCTGCGACATAATTCGTGACTCACCTCGCGTGCGCATGTACGAAGAAAGAGAAGCCGAGCTCGATTGGCAGGACAGCTTGGACGCATTGGAGGACGAGCGCGACGTGGCAAAAGCCCGTTCCGCATTCTATCAACAGCAGGCTCGAAGATATCAAAGCAGAGAAGTACGGGCCAAAACTTATAACGTTGGCGAACTAGTTCTACGCCTGCCGGGCAAGAAAAAGGAAAAACTAAAGCCCAAATGGGAGGGTCCCTTCATAATCGACCAAGTCCTGACTGGTGGAGCGTACCGTCTGTGAAACGCATCGGACAACCGACTTGAGCCAAACCCATGGAACACAGCATGCCTACGAAGATTCTACGCCTAGCGCCGGACTCTATGTTCGTATCCTTCCTCTGTCCTCTTTTTTCTCTTTATTTCAAATTAGCTTCCTGGTATGTATCTCCTCCTCCCTCCCTTTTTTTTCTCCCAAGCCTTTAGGGGCTTGCCTGCATGTTGTTCGCACATACTTGACGCGCCACCCGTGCTCATTATACCTGGGGGCTTCTTTATCAAAAGATTATATAAACAGGACTCATGCCCAAAACATGTGTGACACTTCTGCACGAACCTTTTATACACCATTATATGCATCGATATGACTTAAGTTTTGGCCAAGCTGGGTTGCCTGGCTCCTGTGCTTACCCCTATGTTCCCGTTTGTTCGGTTAGGTGGTAAAGGGAGCACCTCTGCGATTGTTACTGCCGCGTCAGCTGGATGTGGACCTCAGACTGGGTGAAGCCGAAAGCTAGCGTTCTTAAGGGAATATTCGGTCGGTGAACTAAAAGATGATTTTTCCCTTGTTTATTTATCTTCCCCCAGATGCTTTTCTGCTTTCTTTTTCACAGTCCGGACATGCACTTTAGGGCATGCCTCCCAGGGAAAGGAACCCCTAATGGAACTATTCTCCCTGGAAGATGTTTCTTACTAACCATGTAATATAGCATAACTAGTTGGGCACTTGTCTGCTAAAGCACTTATGACCCCTACGCCTTGTCTCCATGCATGCCCCGGTTCTTACATAACCGAGAGGGTATTCGGACACACTCCAGACTATCGGGTACAGAGGTTGAAGCGAAAAGGTCTGCAATGACAAACGATCTACACTCCAGCTAGAAGGCATTTTACATGTCACTTTAAATTACATAGCCAATGTGACTAGGTATATTCTTCTTCAATACCATCCAATAGGCTGTCTAATTTACAGTCCTATTGAGAATACTTGGCAGCCAGCTCTACCTGGCCATACACCAAACTGACAGGGATCTCCTTCCCATCGGGCCCCACAGGGCCGACCTCGGCCATGTGGTTCGGGTCAGCCTTCGTGTACCGAGTCTTCACCATGGCCCAGGCCTCCCTGGCACCTTGACGGTAGGCTGGTATCTTCCATAACCGGAAGCGCTGCCGCACTCCCTTCAACTTCTCTGCAAGCTCTCCAAGGCCTTCGGGCATGGAGAGGGATGGCCACATAGCCTAGACGACGCCTTGCATCGCCTGCCGAACTCGTTCGTGCAGTTGCAACAACTCGGGAAGAAGGTCCCCCGCTGAACCGGGCATTTCCTCAGCAGGACGACCTGTCAGCATATCTACAGACATAGCTCTGTCAATTGAGTTCCTCGCCGAACTCTTTTTTTCTGAAGATTCGTTCAAGCACTTACTAAAAATGCCGCATTGAAGTCGCCGATTCTCCTTTACAGAATCAGACAGCTGAGCACGAACATCCTTTAGTTCCTCGCCCAGCTAGGTATTGGCGTCTTGAAGCTTGTTCTTCTCTTGCCTCACCCTCGTCAGCACGCTCTCGCCGGCCTTTAGCTGGCGTAGGAGTTGTTGCTTGTCTGGATTCACTCCGGCCCCATCTTCACTGTTATTGTCAGAATTGCAGACATGCCGCACTTCACAACAGAATTATCTTTCGAAGCATATATTACCTGGGGGGGTCCCCTTGGCATTCTCTAAAGCAGCCAGTGCGACCTCGAGTTGGGCCTTGCACTCTTCCAGCTCCTGGGACAGTTGCGTGTTCTTTTTTGTAAGATCCTGCATAACATATGATCCTTAAATCAGTTATCTTAACTGTTTCAAGTCTCGGGGGCTACTGACATATATAACCATCAGATTTACTCACCCGTATGTCTTTCACATACTACTCTATGGCTCTGGCTAGACCATTTTGAGCGACATGGAGGTACGCATCTCCCATATGAAAGGCGTCCAATGCCTCTTAGGAAAACATGCGTCACGAAGAATAGTCCGGCGACGCCTGTGGTTTATGGCACTCTCCACCTCTAAATTGGTGGCAGATAGCCCGTCTAGGTCCTCTGCCGGAGGAACGTCCGATGCACGCCCCGTGTTCGCCTCCGCTTCCGGACCCGTCCTTAAAGCCTGGCTGGTGGATATAGTACAGCGGGCGCTCTTCTTCCTGAGGAGAGCATGAGCGTTAGTGTGACTTGAGGGCATAAACCCTAGGCGTTAAAATTGCACACCGTACTGTTGTGCTGGAATCTCGATCTGGTCCACACTTCTTTTTAGCCCGCCTGGCTTCAGCGGCCCTTGTTGGCTGCCCACCGCGGGCTCGGCCCTCCGCCTCAAGGATTTCCCCTGCAAAACAAAACACTATTGGTTTACGGCATTCAAAATAAGGCATGGATGGATCCTCTTGAAAGTACTGGGACTTCGGTCTCGGTTACCTTTGAGGCCGGAAGTAGTCCGGGATAGTCGGCCGTAATGGCCACTAAGGTATTGTCCTTACTCAATTGATGAAACACCCCATCAATTAGCTCCACACATAAGTCTGGGTCCTCTTGGGAGTCTAGATCGAGGGACCGTTCCGGGTCCTCAGGTTGTGGAGGAGGGTTGTTTATCTCCTTCACAGTCTGGCGCAGCTCCTGCGTTAGAATTACTAGACTAAGTACTCAATTATGGGAATTTGAAAACAGGTAGGCAGGTGAAAATGTTCGCTCACCCATCTTGGAGGACTGTACATGGAGAATCCGCCCCGTGGGTTGACACGGAGGAATTCCTCTTCTTCTCCCTTGTACAAAGCGGATAAAATCTTTGTTAGAGTGGCAGCCGAATCTGGCCCCTTGCGACCGCACCGGGTGGCGTCGTCCTCCCCGTTGAAATCCCACATGGGGTGGCCTCTGTACTGAAGCGGCTGCACCCCCCGCGTAATGCATGCGGCCATGACCTCGATCATGGTCAATCCAGAATGAGCCAACAATCTTATCCGGCTCATCAGGTAAAGAAGGTCCCTATCAGTTTCCCTCTGAGGGTTCCGTGGGCGCCAGCTCAGGCGTTTCTTCAACAGAGCATTATTAAACTCAGGGAGGCCGATCCTTACAGGGTCTGGCAGGGGGACGTTATCCATATAAAACCATTTCGAAGGCCAGTCCTCGGATGCCTTCTTTGGGGTACCGGATAGATATCCGGTCCCGGCCATGCGCCATAGTTCGGCTCCGCCCACTTGATAAATTGACCCCTCCTGGGAGCGGGGCACAAGGTAGAACAACCTCTTCCACAGCGTGAAATGGGCCTCGATGCCCAAGAACAGCTCGCAGAGGGCCACGAAGCCCGCGACATCCAGTATGGAGGCGGGCGTGAGGTTGTGTAGCTGGAGGCCGTAGAACTCCAGTAGCCCTCAGAGAAACGGATGAATTGGAAATCCGAGTCCTCTTATTAAATAAGGAACTAGGCATACCCGCTCTCCTTGAGAGGGATTGGGGACGCTCTCTGCCTGCTCTCCGCCGCTATAGGTGGCAATCCCGGCTCAAACTTGGACCATATATGCTGGGGGGAGGAGCCCCTTGGATTGAAGCACTACTAGCTTGCTATACGGGACGGAACACCGCTCCTAGTCTCTGGGTCTAGGGCTGGAGAGGCGAGAGGAGGAGCTGCTTCGACCGACCATGGTGGAATGGATCTCTGTCGAAAGCGCTCTGATGAATACTCGCGGAGGGAAGGTGGTGTGAATTGGATCTAAATCCCCGTCTCTTTTATGGGCGGCTCATTTACGCGTCCGGGGGGGGGGGTAAATGAAAAAAAACTGGCTTTTCGCATTCGTTTGACACATGGAAGATGGTCATTATTGGGCACAGAAGCTGAGGAGAGCAGCACGCACTAGAAGCCGGACACTATCCGACAAGTACATGGAATTTGGAGAAGAACCCGCCTTGCAATGCCGAAGATAAACTTGCGCGCCGGACTTACCATCATTGAAGCCTGGTTCGGGGGCTTCTGAGGGAGTCCTGGATTAGGGGGTGTCCGGATGGCCAGACTATGACCTTTGGCTGGACTCCCGGACTATGAAGATACAAGATTGAATACTTCGTCCCGTGTCCGGATAGGACTTTCCTTGGCGTGGAAGGCAAGCTTGGTGATATGATATGAAGATCTCCTCCCATTGTAACCGACTCTGTGTAACCCTAGCCCTCTCCGGTGTCTATATAAACCGGAGAGTTTTAGTCCGTAGGACGAACAACAATCATACTATAGGCTAGCTTCTAGGGTTTAGCCTCTCTGATCTCGTGGTAGATCAACTCTTGTACTACCCATATCATCAATATTAATCAAGCAGGAGTAGGGTTTTACCTCCATCGAGAGGGCCGAACCTGGGTAAAAACATCATGTCCCTTGTCTCCTGTTACCATCCGCCTAGACACACAGTTCGGGACCCCCTACCCGAGATCCGCTGGTTTTAACACCGACAATAAGCCTCCATGAGCGGGTCTTTAGAATCCCACTTCCATGATACTTGTTGTGCAACAAGGTTTAAGTCGCCTAAGCATCTGACTCGACTCAAGTTCATCTCCTTAGCCATATGGAGCCCATGAAGTAAAGCTTCATACTCAGCTGCATTGTTAGTATAGGTAAACATAAGTATCAAGACATAGCAAAACTTATCACCTCGCGGGGAAGATAGAATAACTCCAGCCCCCGAGACTTCCAATTGTCTGGATCCATCAAAGTGTATCGTCCAATACGTATTGTCTCGCTTCTCCTTAGGTGTTTGTAGCTCTGTCCAATCATTGATAAAATCTACCAAAGCTTGAGACTTGATGGTTGTTCTGGGCACATATATCTAAAAAGGTGGCCCAAGCTCAATTTCCCACTTAGCAACCCAGCCAGTGGCTTCTCTGCTTTGAATTATATCCCCCAGTGGAGCAGAGCTGACCATAGCGATTGGATGCCCAAGGTAATAATGCTTGAGTTTGCGGCTGCCATGAACACTCCAAACACCAGCTTTTGCCAACGCGGGTATCTTTGCTTGTACTCCATCAGAACTTCACTGACATAATAAGCCAGCTGTTGGACTGGATACTCTTTGTTGGCTTCCTTGCGCTCCATGACTACTGCGATGCTAATAGCTTTGTCATTAGCCGCCACGTACAGGAGCAAAGGCACTTTGTTGATTGGAGTAGCCAAGATAGGCGGCTCAGCCAATTGCTTCTTAAATGCCTCCAATGCCTCATTAGTAGCATCACTCCAAACGAAGGGATCAGTCTTCTTCCTCATCTGATATATATATATGAATTGCCTTCTCACTAAGGCAGCTTATAAACCAGCTCAGGACTGCAATACAACCCGCAAAAACGTTGAACATCATTGATACATGCCAACTTAGAAAGAGAGGTAATGGCCTCAATCTTCTCCGCGTTAGCTTTCATGCCCCTTTCTGAAACCAAAAAACCAAATAATTTGCCTACTACCAGGCCAAAGACACACTTGGCCGAGTTGAGCATCATCTTGTACACCCAGAGATTGTCAAAGGTTTCCTTCAGATCATCAAGCAAAGTTTCCTTCTTCCTTGACTTAACCACAATGTCGTCCACATAAGCATGAACGTTGGGCCCAATCTGCCCGTGGAAGCAATTCTGAACACAACGCTGGTATGCCACCTAAGCACTCTTAAGCCCAAAAGGCATAGACACATAATAGAAAGCTCCAAAAGGTGTGATGAAGGCTGTCTTCTCTTGATCCTCCACTGCCATCTTGATCTGATGATAACCAGAATAAGCATATAAGAAATAGTGACTTTCACAACCCGTAGTGGCATCAATGATCTGGTCAATATGGGGGAGTGCAAATGTATCAGTCGGGCAAGCCTTATTAAAATCTGTGTAATCAACACACATACGCCAAGTGCCATTCTTCTTGAGCACAAGCACAATATTAGCCAACCACTTAGTGTGAAAAACTTTAATGATGAACCCGACAGCTAGGACCGGGCCACTTCTTTGCCAATACCCTTACGCCTCTCCTTGTTAAAACGACGGATGAGCTGTTGGGCAGGCTTCATCTTGGCATCCACACTAAGGTGGTGCTCAGAAAATTCTCTTGGTACACCTGGCATGTCAGAAGGTTTCCATGCAAAGATGTCACGATTCTCATGGATGAATTCGGTGATCGCACTTTCCTATTTGATATTCATCCCGGTCCCAATGGTGAATTGCTTAGAGGAATCACCAGGGACAAAATCCACTTGTTGTGTGTCCTTTGTCGACTTAAACTTGAGCAGTGGGTCTTTCTTAGTAGTGGGCTTCTTCAGTGGGGTCATATCAGCCAACTCAACATTATCTTTATAAAACATCAGCTCCTCAGTAGCACACGCCAATTATGCGTAAGAAGCATCTCCTTCCTTGCACTCCAGGGTGAGTTTACGATTTCCATGTACTATGATTGTCCCTTGCGGCCTAGGCATATTAAGCTGCAAATATATATAACAAGGGCCAGCCATCAATTTAGCGTAAACCGGGGCATGATAAGGACTCTTGATCTTGACCACCTCAAACCACAGCGTCGCTGCTCTGTAATTGTACTCATCACCAAAAGCCACTTCCAGAGCATCTTTTTAATAGGGTAAGCCGACTCGCCAGGCACCACCCCATGAAAAATTGTGGAGGACGGCTTGAGATCCTTGTCTGTCAGACTCATCCACCGAAAAGTATCATATTACAATATGTTGATGCTGCTACCACCATCCACAAGTATCTTTGTGAACTTATAACCACCCATTTGAGGGGCTACCACGAGGGCCAGATGACTGGATCATCAACCCGGGGCGGGTGATCCGCCTTACTCCATGTGATCACCTACTCCGAGCACCTCAAGTGTTGAGGCACTGTCGGCTCAACCGTGTTGACTGCTTGCTTTTGGACCTTCCGGTCATGTTTGCAAGTATTCGTAGTGAAGACATGACATTGTCCACGGTTAAGCTGCTTAGGATTACTCTTGTATTCTGACTGATTATTTTGCTGTTGATTACTATGCCAAGACTACTGATTATGACCACCATGATTCCCCTGGTCCTCATAACCAGAATTCGAGTCGTCGCCACCAAAGCCGGCAACCTGGAAACGTCCAGAGCCCGACCCACTGGGCGGCCCATTATTATTGCCGTGATGATGAAAAGACTGGTTTCTGTACTCTCACAAGATATTACAATCTTTCCAAGCATGTCTAGATGGCTTGTTAGGATAACTATGCTTCGCACACGGCCCATTAAGGGCTTCCTCATAATTCTTGGGTTTTCCTCCATTATACGGTTGCTTTCCATTGCGACGCTAGTTTTTATACCTTGCATTAGTGTTCACCACTAGATCTGACCCGCCCTTGGGGTATTTGCGCTTTCCATTGTTACCCTGGTTGTTATGCTAACCATGTGATACATCTCCAACATATCTATAATTTTTGATTGTTCCATGCTGTTATATTATCATTCTTGGATGTTTTACAATCATTTTATAGCAACTTTATAGCATTTTTTGGGACTAACCTGTTGACATAGTGCCAAGTGCCAGTTGATGTTTTCTGCTTGTTTTTTACATCACAGGAAATCAATATCAAATGGAGTCCAAACGCAGCGAAACTTTTTGTGGATTTTTTGGACCAAAAGATATCCAGTGGGCCAAAGAAGTACTGAAGAGGCGGCCCGAGGTGAGCACAAGACACCTGGGCACGTCTGGAGGCCCAGGAGCGCCCTAGTGGGTTGCGCCCACCCCGGTGACCTCCTACACAACCTCTTTGCTCTATAAATACCCCAATATTCCAGAAACCCTAGGGGAGTCGACGAAAATCAATTCCAGCCGCCGCAAGTTCCAGAACCACCAGATCCAATCTAGACATCATCACAGAGGGGTTCATCATCCTCATTGGTGCCTCTCCGATGATGCGTGAGTAGTTCATGTAGACCTACGGGTCCGTAGTTAGTAGCTAGATGGCTTCCTCTCTCTCTCTCTCTTGGTTCTCAATACAATGGTCTCTTGGAGATCTATTTGATGTAGCTCTTTTTGCGGTGTGTTTGTTGGGATCAAATGAACTTTGAGTTTATGATCAGATCTATGCTTTTATCCATGAAAGCTATTTGAGTCTTTTGATCTCTTATATGCATGATTACTTATAGCCTCGTATTTCTTCTTCGAATCTTTGGTTTAGTTAGGCCAACTAGATCGATTTTTCTTGCCATGGGAAGGGGTGCTTTGTGATGGGTTCGATCTTACAGTGCTTGATCCCAGTGACAGAAGGGGAACCGACACGTATGTATTGTTGCTATTAAGGACAACAAGATGGGGTCTATTTCTACATAAATAGATCTTGTCTACATCATGTCATCATTCTTATTGCATTACTCTCCTTTTCCATGAACTTAATACACTAGATGCATGCTGGATAGTGGTTGATGTGTGGAGTAATAGTAGTAGATGCAGGAAGGAGACGGTCTACTAATCTTGGACGTGATGCCTATATTATGATCAAGATTTCGTCATGATTATTTGAAGTTCTATCAATTGCCCAACAGTAATTTGTTTACCCACCATATGCTATTTTACTCGAGAGAAGCCACTAGTGAAATCCATGGCCCCGGGTTTCTTCTTAATCATATTTGCCTTCGCGATCTATTTTTATTTGCTTTTATTTTTAGATATATTAATCCAAAAATACAAAAATACCTTGCTGTAATTTTTAGTAATTTCACGTTACCACGAGATCTATTTATCAAATCTACTACAATTTTATCTATCTTCTTACCGTGAGGGATTGACAACCCCTCTCTTTACGTTGGGTTGCAAGTATTTGTTCTTTGTGTGCAGGAGCTATTTACGTGGTGTTGTGTGGTTCTTCTATTGGTTCGATAACCTTGATCTCATCACTGAGGGAAATACCTACGGTTGGTATGCTACATCATCCCTTCCTCTTTGGGGAAATACCGACGTAGTTCAAGCAAACATCAAAAAGAATTTCTGGCGCCGTTGTCGGGGAGGATTCGTCTCCCGTCAACTTGCCAATTTCTAGCGCCGTTGTTGGGGAGACATCATCAACATGTACCAGATTCCTAATCACAAATCTCATCTCCTTGCAATTTACATTAGTTGGCATTTGCCTCTCGTTTTCATCTCCCCCAATTCACAAAAAATGTCGTTTTCTTCGCCCTCTTTTTCGTTTGCCTTTTTCTCATTTGATCTTTTGTTTGCTTGTGTTACCATGTGACTTCTATTTGCTTGCATCTACACCTGCAAAAAAATTATTGATACGAATCCTCATCCACTTGCTAATCTTTTCAAAAGATCCAATTGTGATGAACCCATTGCTAGTGAATTGAGTTCACTAGATTATCTTTATGAAGTTTTGCTTGAGATTTATGAATCTAAAATTTGTGATGAAGTGTTAAACAATGAAATTTATAAAGTGATTCATGACAGATCGTTGAATGAAAAGCATGATTGCAATGATGTTATTATAAATTCTATTAATGTCAATTGTGCTAGTGATACGCAAAACCCCAAGCTTGGGGATGCTTGTTTTGTTATGTCCAATACTTATTGCGATGATCATGATTGGGGTGATTATTATTCTTATGATATTGAAAATTTATTTAAACCTCATGATGAATATGCTTGTGATAATATTAAAAGTGGATTTGGAAGAGTGCCAACTTTAGCTAAAAATAATCCCACATATTTGGAGAGTGTTCAATCTTGTGAAATTTTTGATAAAAGTGGGCTTGGAGAGGTCATGACTTTATTTGATGATAATCCCACTATTTTATGTGATATTTATATTGTTGAATCTGAGTATGACCCTACATGCAATTATTATGAGAGAGGAAAATATGGTTGTGGAAATCTTCATGTCACTAAATTACCTTTCTTCATGTTGAGATTGCTATTGTTTCTTTCTTCTTCCTTACATATGTAACATCTTTCTTGTCTTGCTAATTTGTTTTCCTATAAAATTCCTATGCATAGGAAGTATGTTAGACTTAAATGAGTTTTTCACATGGTTAATGATGGTCTCTTTGTGTTACAATTATTATCTTTTGTGTGAGCATACATAAAATCTCAAGCCTATCTTGATGGCTATAAAGAAAGAGCTTGTTGGGAGCTAACCCAATGAATACACTTTATTTTTGTATTTTTCTTATGTTCTTCAGCATTTGCACAATTATGCTTCTAGTATGATTGTGTTTTTTATGCTCTAATAAGTGTTTGTGCCAAGCAAAGCCTTTGGGATGATTTGGGTGATAGTTGATTTGATCTTGCTGAAAAACAGAAACTTTGTGCTTAGAAAAAAATCCCATTTTTAACAGAATAGTGCTTTTGATTTAATGCTTTTTGCAGAAGATTAATATAGAAATTTCCCACGTTGTCCTAATTTTTCAGAATTTTTGGAGTTACAGAAGTATACGAAGTTCCCTGATTACTACAAATTGTTCTGTTTTTGACAGAATCTGTTTTCGTTGTGTTATGTGCTTGTTTTGATGATTATATGGTTTTGTTTGAAGAGTTTTTGCCATGGAAAAGTTAAAATACAGTAGATATAATGCAATAAAAAAATATGAATGGATTTGCAACAGTACTTAAAGTAGTGATTTGCTTTCTTATACTAACGGATCTCACGAAGGTTTTGTTGAGTTTTGTGTGATTGAAGTTTTCAAGTTTTGGGTGAGATTGCGATGGATATTGGAATAAGGATTAGAAAAAGGCTAAGCTTGGGGATGCCCGAGGCACCCCAAGATAATATTCAAGAAGTATCAAGCAAGTAAGCTAGGGGATGCCCCCGAGTGGCATCCCCTCTTTCTTCTAACAACCATCGGTATTTTACTTGGAGCTATATTTTTATCGTCACATATTATGAGTTTTGTTTGGAGTGTCTTGTATGATATGAGTCTTTGCTTGTTTTGCTTTGTGTTTTAAGTCATCTATGCTTGCTATACACACCTAGTTGAGGGAGTCAAAATTATGCTATGACTTGTTATAATTGCTCTCTATGCTTCACTTCAATCTTTATGAGCTATGGAATTGGTCCAGTGCTTCACTTATATATTTTTGCGCACGGTGTGCTTTACTATTTTTTGAAGAAATGCTCTCATGCTTTACTTATATTTATTTGATTGTTAGTAATTTTTTAAAGAAATTCTCTCTCGCTTCACTTAAATTATTTTGAGAGAAGAATTTTTTTCATGCTCATGTTCTTCACTTAAATTTGTTTGAGCTATCAAAAGCAACATATGAAATTAGTCCCAAAGTGATAGATATCTAAGAGGGGTATAATAAAAACTTTCATGAAGATCATTGTACAAAACTTATTTGATTCTTAGTAATAGTTTTGTGATATCATGATAGTGACATGTGAGTCATGTTGATGAGTAATTATGCTTTAGTAAGAATATTGGTGTTAAGGTTTGTGATTCCCTATGCAAGCACGAAAGTCAATAGTTATGCAATGAAATTACATCCTACTTGTGATGCATTATTTGGTGTTAGCTATCCTTAATGCTCGCTTATGAGATTTTCAGTTTCTTGGTTGGATGCTTCCCCATCTTTTGCTAGCCTTCATTTGCACTAAGTATGATCACTACTTGTGCATCCAGAATCCTTTAAACCAGTTTTTGCCACATGAGTCCACTATAGCTACCTATATGCGGTATTCTTCTGCCATTCTAAGCAAATTTGTATGTGCCATCTCTAATTTTCAAAAAAAAATCTCTTTTGTGTGCTCGTACCGCTCATGAAACGGTAGGGAGTGGCTGATATATTTCCATGCTAGATATGTTATTCTCAAGATGAGTGTTTATTCACTTGTCATTGCACGGGAGTATGGCAAATGTATTAGGGGATGCCCAGTCCCAAAATGAAAATGAATTCACTTTATGTTGTCCAATAATAAATTCCTTGGAAAGTTTTGGTATGGAGGGCACCTGTGGATACGGTTAGCCATGGAAAGTGAAAGTATGGTGGAAAAAGGAATAAACTTTATTTTTTGTTTGGGAACCGCCTATGATATATCTAGCATGGAAAGTATTTGGAACTAATCGATCATTTTCGTTGACAGGAAAAGCATGCCACCCAAAACGTTTTATCTCTACTTTTTTTCTTTGAGCTCTAGCACCTCTACAAATCCCTACTTCCCTCTGCGAAGGGCCTTTCTTTTACTTTATGCAAAAAAGTTATATTACTTGAGTCTCCATCTTCTCTTATAAAGCACCAACTAAGAGGCACTTTGATCGTACTTGAGCATTGGGTGTAGCTAATATGCGAGTGTGTTTCATGAATGGATCACTGATTGAGCATAATGGGCTAGGGATAACTTGATTTAGTGTTGATATTTTGAAAGACATGGTTGCTTGTTGATATGCCTGAGTATTAAATTCTTCATGTTAAAACTAGACTATCACTTTGAACCATATAAAAGTCCAAATGTCCATGCCACAAAGAAAAGAATATGTGATGAACATGTTAGGCAACATTCCACATCAAAAATTCTGTTTTTATCACTTACCTACTCGAGGACGAGCATGAATTAAGCTTGGGGATGCTGATATGTCTCCAACGCATCTACAATTTTTGATTGTCCCATGCTGTTATATTATCATTCTTGGATGTTTTACAATCATTTTATAGGAACTTTATATCATTTTTTGGGACTAACCTATTGACATAGTGCCAAGTTCCAGTTGTTGTTTTCTGCTTGTTTTTTACATCACAGGAAATCAATATCAAACGGAGTCCAAATGCAGCAAAACTTTTTATGGATTGTTTTGGACCAGAAGACGTCCAGTGGGACAAAGAAGTACCGAAGAGGGGGCCCGAGGTGAGCAGAAGACACCTGGGCATGCCTGGTGGGTTGTGCCCACCTCGGTAACCTCCCGCACCGCCTCTTTGCTCTATAAATACCCCAATATTCCAGAGACCCTAGGGGAGTTGACGAAAATCAATTCCAGCCGCCGCAAGTTCTAGAACCACCAGATCCAATCGAGACACCATCTCGGAGGGGTTCATCATCCTCATTGGCGCCTCTCCAATGATGCTTGAGTAGTTCATTGTAGACCTACCGGTCCGTAGTTAGTATCTAGATGGATTCCTCTCTCTCTCTCTCTCTCTCTCTCTCTCTCTCTTGGTTCTCAATACAATGGTCTCTTGGAGATCTATTTGCTGTAGCTCTTTTTGCGGTGTGTTTGTTGGGATCAAATGAACTTTGAGTTTATGATCAGATCTATGCTTTTATCCATGAAAGCTATTTGAGTCTTTTGATCTCTTATATGCATGATTACTTATAGCCTCGTATTTGTTCTTTGAATCTTTGGTTTAGTTAGGCCAACTAGATCGTTTTTTCTTACCATGGGAAGAGGTGCTCTGTGATGGGTTCGATCTTACAGTGCTTGATCCCAGTGACAGAAGGGGAACCAACACGTATGTATTGTTGCTACTAAGGATAACAAGATGGGGTCTATTTCTACATAAATAGATCTTGTCTACATCATGTCATCGTTCTTATTGCATTATTCTGTTTTTCCATGAACTTAATACAATAGATGCATACTGGATAGCGGTTGATGTGTGAGTAATAGTAGTAGATGCAGGCAGGAGTCGGTCTACTAATATTGGACGTGATGCCTATATAAAGATAATTGCCTGGAGATCGTCATGATTATTTGAAGTTCTATCAATTGCCCAACAGTAATTTGTTCAACCACTGTATGCTAATTTTCTCGAGAGAATCCACTAGTGAAATCTATGGCCCCCGGGTCTCTTCTTAATCATATTTTCCTTCGCGGTCTATTTTTATTTGCTTTTATTTTCAGATATATTAATCCAAAAATACAAAAATACCTTGCTGCAATTTTTAGTAATTTATTTTATCTCATGTTTCCGCGAGATCGATTTATCCAATCTAGTACAATTTTATCTATCTTTTTACCCATGAGGGATTGACAACCCCTCTCTTACGTGGGGTTGCAAGTATTTGTTCTTTGTGTGCAGGAGCTGTTTACGTGGTGTTGCGTGGTTCTCCTACTGGTTCGATAACCTTGGTTTCATTACTGAGGGAAATACCTGCCGTTGTTTTGCTGCATCATCCCTTCCTCTTTGGGGAAATACCGACGTAGTTCAAGCAAACATCACCATGTTGTGCCTAGACATGCTGTTGCTGACCCTTAACACCGCCGTTTTTCTTGCCCTTGCTAGATTTATCATCATCCGGACGAGGGTCCTTCGTAACATCAGAATCAGCATATCTAGTAAGTACGTCCATGAGGTTACCCATATCTGTGCACTTGCGCTTAAGCCGCCAGAGCTTCTGCTTAAGGGGCTCAAAGCGACAGTACTTCTCCAAGATCAGAACAGCTTAAGCCGCCCCAATATTATTGGAAGAGTGGATAATTTACGCGACCCGACAGGCCCAATGGTGGGCCGACTCATCCTCCCGCTGCACACAGTGCTCCAAATCCACAATTGTCATTGGCTGTTTAAAGGTCCCCTGAAAGTTCCTGATGAAGCGCTCGTTCAGTTCTGCCCATGTGTTAATTGAATTGGGGGTTGGGGGGTTGGTTTTTCAACCAAGTGCGAGCTAGCCCCTCCAACATCAAAGTGAAATATTTGGCACATACTGCATCATAAACGTCCAGCATATCCGTGGCCAGCTTGTAGCTTGCAATCCAAGCCTCTAGAGGAACATATACCATGTAGTTAGGTATCTTTAAAATCGTTAGGCATGCACTCATTACGTAGAGCCAAAACTAGGCATGGTACTCCAAAGCTTCTGGTGCTCAACCTGGCTCCTACCAAAGCTGAAGGAAGTGCAGGAGGCGACTCATAAGCTCCCTGGTTTGCTACCTCTACCTCTCAACGGGCTCGCGCATCGTCCACGATTGCTTAAGCATCAGTTCTCGGGTTAAGGGGCGGGTTAACATGGGGAAGGTTACGATGTTTCTCACTCCTTGAAACCACAAGCGACTCAGCATGCCGGCTGTAGCTGCGATTTGGCAGTGGTGTTGAATCCACAAGATGCCGACTGTAGGAATAGTTAGCCTAGCCTGCTGAGCAATCACCCTCGACAATAGCTTTATGGCGTTCCGGGTCTCTACTGCAACCGATGATTCGCTGGTGATGGGAATTGCGGTGAGCCAGGTTGCTGCTGCCGCCATGTCATCCACTGGGTTGGAGAAGTGACCCAGTGGTGTCGGAAAGTGCGACGATGGTTGATACGTCCATGTTGCATCATGCTTTTATGTTGATATTTATTGCATTATGGGATGTTATTACACATTATGATACAATACTTATGCCTTTTCTATCTTATTTTACAAGATTTACATGAAGAGGGAGAATGCCGGTAGTTGGAATTCTGGACCGAAAAAGAACAGATATGAGAGACCTATTCTGCACAACTCTAAAAGTCCTGAAAATTTACAGAGAATTATTTTGGAATATACAAAAATTATTAGGCGAAGAAATACCAGAGGGGGACCCACCAGGTGGCCACAAGCCTGGGGGCATGCCCTACCCCCCTAGGCACGCCCTAGGGCTTGTGGGCCCCTTGGCAGGTCTCCATTGCCCATCTTCTGCTATATGGAGGCTTTTGACCTGAAAAAAAAATCATAAGGAAGCTTTCGGGACAAAGCGCCGGTCTTGAGGCGGAACCTGGGCAGAAGCAATCTAGGGCTCTGGTGGAGCTGTTCTGCTGGGGACACTTCCCTCCCGGAGGGGGAAATCGAAGCCATCGTCATCACCAATGATCCTGTCATCGAGAGGGGGTCAATCTTCATCAACATCTTCACTAACACCATCTTCTCTCAAACCCTAGTTCACCAGCACCATGTATGTTGTCTTTCCTCTAGTGTTGTTATGTGAACATCGATTACATGACACTTCACCATGATTTGGGCCTAGGGGAAGGCCTTGTGAAGTAATTAGTAGATGATGGGTTGCTAGAGTGACAGAATCTTAAACCCTAGTTTATGCGTTGCTTCATAAGGAGCTAATTTGGATCCACATGTTTCATGATATGGTTAGATTTATCTTAATTTTTATTTCATAGTTGCGGATGCTTGCGAGAGGGGTTAATCATAAGTGGGAGCCTTGTCCAAGTAAGGACAACACCCAAGCACCAGTCCACACACATATCAAATTATCAAAGTAACGAACGCGAATCATATGAGCATGATGAAAACTAACTTGACTATAATTCTCATGTGTCCTCGGGAGCACTTTGCTTTATACTCCCTCCGTTCCTTTATGTAAGGTGTATTATTTCGGCATGGTGACCAAGGCACATAATTATACACATGTTAGGATGAAATTACCCTTGGCCAATTTGTTGGTTAGTGGCAAGTAAATCAGTTACTCCAGAAAAGTAAGAGATACATGCAATCGACAGAGATAGTTTCCTAATTTTGCTACAAGGAGAGATACAAACAATTAGAAGAGAGATACTTTGCTTATTTCTGGAGGGCTAAAAAGGGAATTATGAGGAATTGGAAGAAACGCACTTCCTTTATATAAGGTGTAAGGAACGGAGGGAGTATAAGAGTTCATCCAGGGTTATCCTTTGCTACAAAAAGGATTGGGCCACCTTGCCGCACTTTTCTTACACTTGTTACTTGTTACCCATTACGAATTATCTTATCACAAAACTACTCATTACCGATAATTTCAGTGCGTGCAGAAAATACCTTACTAAAAACCGCTTGTCATTTCCTTCTGCTCCTCATTGGGTTCGACACTCTTACTTACGGGAAAATTTTGTTTTTGCCACTCTAGATTTTGCCAATTTTCCTTATGCCACTCTCGGTTTTGACATTTCACTTTTACCTCTCTTAGTTTCTGACAATTATCACAATTGCCATTCCCGTGGCAAAATCAAAATTTTCAGAGTGGCAATTGTGATAATTTTGCTTTTGCCTCAAAATGGCAGTTATGATAATTTTGAAAAGCTAAGAGTAGCAAAAGTGAAATGTCAAAATCAAGAATGACATAAGGAAAATTGCAAAAACAAAATTCCCCCCATACTTATCGACAGGACTACGATTGATCCCCTATACTTGTGGGCCATTAGCGGTATCCGACCGGGGGGCGGGTTAGGTCCCAGCTCTTCCATCTGGATTCGCTCTGGCTGGTATGGCTGGACTGTTGCTCTATTCCTAGGTGCCTCCATGGTTAATTGGAGTATAATCGGTGCTCCTGGTGTACTTGGGCATGCCCCTGGCATGTTGAACAACCGTGCGGGATGATAACTCCGAGGCAGGTGACTCCGGTACCTCCACTGATGGACCACATTAGATGTGTGCTGCTCAAGGTTTAACTACCAAGAACGAGTCTTTAGACGTTCTGTCTCTGCATTAATCCGTCCGAGCATTCTCGGCATTGAGATCCTCCTGTGCCTTGGTCATCCGCTCCCTAAGCTTTGCGATCTCTGTGTTATGCTCTGCTTGGTTTTCGGCCTTGACCTCCGTCCCCATTAAGGTCGTCAAGGTATCCATCAGCTCAGATAAAACTTGAGCTGGAGGCCTGACTAAGCCATACCCTAAGGGGCCATTCGTTTTCGTAGCTCCGGTTGTCGTGTTGTTGAGTGCCGGCGTCGTTCCTGCCATGAAGATGTGTAGGACCTTGAAGTATGTCTAGAGGGGGGTGATTAGACTACTTGACCAATAAAAACTTAACCTTTTCCCAATTTTAGAGTTTGGCAGATTTTAGCTATTTTAGGACAAGTCAAGCAATCATCACACAATTCAAGCAAGCATGCAAAGAGTATATAGGCAGCGGAAATTAAAGCATGCAACTTGCAAGAAAGTAAAGGGAAGGGTTTGGAGGATTCAAACGCAATTGGAGACACAGATGTTTTTGGCGTGGTTCCGATAGGTGGTGCTATCGTACATCCACGTTGATGGAGACTTCAACCCACAAAGGGTAACAGCTGCGCGAGTCCACGGAGGGCTCCACCCACGAAGGGTCCACGAAGAAGCAACCTTGTCTATCCCACCATGGCCGTCGCCCACGAAGGACTTGCCTCACTAGCGGTAGATCCTCACGAAGTAGGCGATCTCCTTGCCCTTACAAATCCTTGGTTCAACTCCACAATCTTGTCGGAGGCTCCCAAGTGACACCTAGCCAATCTAGGAGACACCACTCTCCAAGAAGTAACAAATGGTGCGTTGATGATGAACTCCTTGCTCTTGTGCTTCAAATGATAGTCTCCCCAACACTCAACTCTCTCTCATAGGATTTGGATCTGGTGGAAAGAGGGTTTGAGTGGAAAGCAACTTGGGGAAGGCTAGAGATCAAGATTCATATGGTAGGAATGGAATATCTTGGCCTCAACACATGAGTAGGTGGTTCTCTCTCAGAAATGGTAAGTTGGAAGTGTAGGTTCGTTCTGATGGCTCTCTTCATGAATGAAGAGGAGGTGGAGGGGTATATATAGCCTCCACACAAAATCTAATCGTTACACACAATTTACCAAACTCGGTGGGACCGAATCATTAAACTCGGTCAGACCGATTTAGTAAACCTAGTGACCGTTAGTGATTTTCGGTGGGACTGACATGCATCTCGGTGAGGCCTATTCAGTTAGGGTTAGGGCATAACGTAATCTCGGTGAGACCGATTACACAAACTCGGTGAGACCGATTTGGTAATAAGCTTTCCAGAGAGTTGGTCAGGTAAACTCGGTGGGACCGATTTGCTCTTTTCGGTGAGATCGAAATGTTACAAAAAGGAAACAGAGAGTTTACATTGCAATCTCGGTGGGACTGATCACTCACGTCGGTTAGACCGAAACGTTACGAAGGGAAACAGAGAGATTGCAACCCCATCTCGGTGAGACCAAGATCCCTATCGGTAAAACCGATTTTCGTAGGGTTTGTGTCAGTGGCTATGACTTTTGGAATCGGTGGCGCCGGATAGAAAGAATCGGTGTGACCGATTTTGGCTTTAGGTTTAGGTCATTTGGGGATGTGGGAAAGTAGTTGAGGGTTTTGGAGCGTATCACTAAGCACATGAAGCAAGAGGCTCATTAAGCAACAACTCATCCCTTCTTGATAGTATTGGCTTTTCTATAGACTCAATGTGATCTTGGATCACTAAAATGTAAAATGAAGAGTCTTGAGCTTTTGAGCTTGAGCCAATCCTTTGTCCTTAGTATTTTGAGGGATCCACTTTCATCATCCATGCCATGCCATTCATTGAGCTTTCCTGAAATAGTAGTCTTGGAATAGCATTAGCTCAATGAGCGATATGTTGTTATGAATTACCAAAACCACCTAGGGATAGTTGCACTTTCAAGATGGCGGCTCAGCACGGCTGCTCGTAGGTGTGTGGAATAATGTTGACATCGTAACAACCCCCAAGCCCACCGTTTTGAAGTTGGTAGATTGACTCCGTCTCTCCGGTCGAGGACTCTCACCTGAGTAGATGAGAGTCTCTCCTCCAGATGCGGAACTCTTTGCAAGTTCCAGTCCTCGTGTGAAGCCAGAGAAGGCGTGTTTCCAACTGGCTTAGATCCAGGCAGGTTGCATGCATTGAGCCGGCTTGACGAGGTCATTGCAGATGTCTGGCTCAGGCTCTCGTCCATCGATCTTGCCGATGAAGATGTGGATTCCGCCGAAGGGGACCCGGTGCCCGTACTCGATTGAGTCAGCCTCGGGGCCCCAACCATCGTCGTCTTTGTAGAGCTTGCCCCGACGACTCTTGGTCATCCTGCCAACGGCTTATCCCTTAAAGAACTCGAAACTACCGTGCGCTGGCCCCATGGTGGGCACCAACTATCGTGGTTTTGTCACGACAGATGTCCTAGTGTGAGGACTTAAATGTGAGGCCATCACAACTAGGTGATTAGCTTGTCGGGGTTGAGCGGGTCGAGAGACACGAGTTTACCCAGGTTCGGCCCCTCGGGGTGGAGGTAAAAGCCTACTCCTGCCTTTCTGCTTATTGCTTGAGTATCGATTACAAGGGAGCGGATTCGCTTAACCTAGCTATCAATTGATTGTCACCCCCTATCTGTGTCGGGGACTCGCCTTTATATACAGGTCGAGGCCTCCGGATTACAAGAGTCTGGGTCATGTCATGACCTATGACCAAGTATAACTCTGAGTCACCATGCCTTCTATGGCAAGACACTGCACGATGTCTTACGCCTCTGGGCTGCCCGCCGCCTTCTGGCTCTGGGCCCTAAGCTGGCCCATCTTGTGAGCCGCCCTTCCAGTCCTGCATCTTGATCGCTTTGGCCCATCCAAACTTTGGCTCCCAGAGTCATCAGTAACACGACCCAACCCTTATACAACGGGTTATAATATGGGGTTATATCCCCAACAATATCCATAACTAAAGATGGAGAAAAACTTAGAACAGAAAATAAAAACTACTTAGTGATAAAGCAAACACGCACACACAAGAATATTCACCCCACACTATTGCTCACCGGCAAGGGCGCCAGAAAAAGGCCTTGATAACCCAGAAGCATAGGGGATCATTTGTAGCCTTTTCCGATAAATAAGAGTGTCGAACCCAACGAGGAGCTAAAGGTAGAACAAATATTCCCTCAAGTTCTGTCGACCATTGATACAACTCTATGCACACTTAATGTTTGCTTTACCTAGAACAAGTATAAAACTAGAAGTACTTTGCGAGAATAAAACCATGAATAAGTTGCAAGACAATAAAAAGTAGTAGTTTAGTAGAAAGCTTTTGTCACACAAGAAAGTTATTTATCCCTAGGTGATCGATAACTAGACCGGTGATCATTATTGCAATTTTATATGAGAGAGAGGCATGAGCTAACATACTTTCCTTACTTGGATCATATGCACTTATGATTGGAACTCTAGCAAGCATCCACAACTACCAGAAATCATTAAGGTAAAACCCAACCATAGCATTAAGTATAAAGTCCTCTTTATCCCATACGCAACAACCCACCTACCCGGGTATGTGCTTCTATCACACACGGCACCCACCATAAGTGAATCATGAATGTATTACAACAACCTACAGCAGGGATCCCGGACATTTGCGCGACACAGAGGGTACCATAGGACAACACCAAAATAAAATATACAACTCAAACCAATCATGATCATCAATCAACCCATAAGACAAAACAGATCTACTCAAACATCATAGCATAACCACATATCATTGGATAATAATATAGTGTTGATCACCATGTTTAGGTAGAGAATTGCAGCGGGAATAGAGAGGTTACACCACTGAATTGACGGGGAAAAGGTTGGTGTTGACGGTAGCAAGGTTGTTGGTGTAGATCGCCGTCATGATCCTTGCCCCGGTGGCACTTGGGCGCCACGGAGAGAGAGACCCCCTCCTTCTTCTTCTTCCTTGGCCTCCCCCTAGATGGGAGGAGGGTATCCCCCCTGGTCCAAGGCCTCCATGGTGGCAGAGGGGAAGGATCCCTCCTAGATTGGATCTATCTCTTTGTACTCTTCTGTTTAGCGTTCCCGTTTTCTGGCCCTTCACTTTTTCTTAAATTCCCGGAGATCCGTAACTCCGATTGCACTGAAATTTTTACACCATTATTTTCCATAAATTATCTTTCTTGTGCCTGAAGAAGAGCCCCTGCTGACTTACAAGGTACCCACAAGGCACCACCGCACGTCAGGTGGGTAGGCGCGCCCTGGTGGGTAGTGGAGGTCGCGGGCCTCCGTTTGCGTTGATTCCACCTCCGAAAAATCACATATATTCCAAAACAATTCTTCGTAATTTTTTATCGTGTTTGGACTTTGTTTGATATGGATATTTCGCGAAACAAAAAACATGCAACAAACAAGAACTGGCACTGGGCATAGTTTCAATATGTTAGTCCAATAAATCATATAAATTGTTGCCAAAAGTATGTGAAAGTTGTATAATAATTGCATGAAACAATGAAAAATTATAGATATGATGGAGATGTATCACTCTAGTGCATCCGTTGCATGGTAGTCCCTACTCCTTGCATTGACATAAATTGATGGGCATCTCCATAGCCCATTGATTAGCCTCGTCAGTGTGACACTTTCTCCTTTTTTGTCTTCTCCACATAACCTCCAACATCATATTCTATTTCACCCATAGTGCTATATCCATGGCTCACGCTAATGTATTGTGTGAGAGTTAAAAAAGCTGAAGCACATTAAAAAGTATGAACCAATTGCTTGGCTTGTCATCGGAGTTGTGCATGATAAATACTTTGTGTTAAGAAGATGGAGCATGACAAGACTTTATGATTTTGTAGGGATAACTTTCTTTAGCCATTATATTTTGAAAAGACATGATTGGTTTTTAGTATGCTTGAGGTATTATTGTTTTAGGTCAATATTAAACTTTTGTTTTGAATCTTACATGCCACATAAAGAATGATTACATGATAAACATGGTAGGTAGCATTCAACATAAAAAATTCTGTTTTTATCATTTTCCTACTCGTGGATGAGCATGAATTAAGCTCGGGGATGCTTGATACGTCTCCAACGTATCTATAATTTTTGATTGTTCCATGCTATTACATTATCAATCTTGGATGTTTTATACACATTATTTATGCTATTTTATATCATTTTTTGGGACTAACCTATTAACCTAGTGCCAAGTGCCAGTTGTCGTTTTTCCCTCTTTGTCTTTATAGAAAATCAATACCAAATGGAACGGAACTTTTTGACATTTTTTCTTGGACCACAAGACACCTTCGAAGCTTCAGGAGGAGGCCAAAAGGGCCACGAGTGAACGACAATCTCAGGGGGCACGCCCTAGGGGGCCCAAGCTTGTGGGCCCCTTGTGGTTCCTCTAACCCTAATTCTTTTTCTATAAATTCCCAAATATTCCCCATAGAGCAGGGGGCACACCAAAAATACTTTTCCGCCATCGCAAGTTCCAGAACCACGAGATCCCATCTGGAGGCCTTTTCCGGTACTCTGTCGGGGGGGATTCGGCCATGGAGGGCTTATACATCAACCTTGCCGCCCTTCTGATGATGTGTGAGTAGTTTACCACAGACCTACGGGTCCATAGCTACTAGCTAGATGGATTCTTCTCTCTCTTTGATCTTTAAGACAATGTTCTCCTCGATGTTCTTGGAGATCTATTCGATGTAATCTTCTTTTGCGGAGCATTTGTTGAGATCTGATGAATTGTGGGTTTATGACCAGATTATCTACGAATATTATTTAAGTCTTCTCTGAACTCTTTTATGCATGATTTTAGATAGCTTTGTATTTCCCTTTGATCTATTGATTTGGTTTGGCCAACTAGTTTGATTTTTCTTTTCATGGGAGAGGTGCTTTGTAATGGGTTCAATCTTGCGTTGCTCAATCCCAGTGATAGAAAGAGACATGACATGTATTTGTATTGTCGCCATTAAGGATAAAAAGATGGGGGTTGTTCATATTGGTTGGAACTATCCCTCTACATCATGTCATCTCGCTTAACGCGTTACTCCATTCTTGTTAACTTAATACACTAGATGCATGCTAGATAGCGGTCTATGTGTGGAGTAATAGTACTAGATGCAGGTAGGAGTAGGTCTACTTGTCACAGACATGATGCCTATATTAATGATCGTTGCCTTAGATATTGTCATAACTATGCGCTTTTCTATCAATTGCTCAATAGTAATTTCTTTACCCACTGTATGATTTCTTTCAAGAGAGAAGCCTCTAGTGAAAACTATGGCCCCCGGGTCTATTTTTATCATATTATTTTTAGATCTATAAAAACAAAAACACAAAAATACCTTGCTACAATTTATTTACTTTTACTTTATTTTGCACTTTTACTTATCTTCTATATCTATCACTATTAGATCTCATCCTTGCAAGTAACTATGAAGGGATTGACAACCCCTTTACCACGTTGGGTGCCAGTATTTGTTTATTGGTGTAGATGCAATCATCAGTGACTTCTGTGTTCCTTCTACTGGACTGAGACCTTGGTTCTCAACTGAGGGAAATACTTATTTCTACTTTGCTGCATCACCCTTTCCTCTTCAAGGGAAAAACCAACACAAGCTCAAGAAGTAGGAATACCCCAAGACGAAGTTTGTTCCTCAACAAGAGAAGTACGACCCCACTTCTTTTGAGGGAACACAAGCTCAACATTATCTTCCATCACATGGCCACAAGCTAAAAGGCAAGGACAAGCTTCAAGAAGAGATTGACTCATTTGAAGAAGCACCTAAAGCCATGGTCAAATGGGTTCCAAGACTTCATCGAGCTCTACTTCATCAAGTTCAACTACAACTTTTCTAGTAATTCACTTGATTACACTAATGATTCTCTTATCCAAGTTACACTTGAGCAAGGAAATAGCTTATTGAAGGAAATTATAGAGAAAGGTGTTTACAAGAGTCTTATCAGGAGTAAGAAATTTGAAGAAATTGTACGCAAGAAAGGAAGACATCAGAAGAATGAAGGTCTTGGTTTTGAACAGAAGTTCAATGCCAATGGAGTTGAATGGGAAGAAGATCAATACCCCAAGAGGAAGGTTGTTCCTCAACAAGAGAAGTATGACCCTACTTCTTTTGAGGGAACACAAGCTCAAGATGATCTTCCACCACATGACCACAAGCTAAAAGTCAAGGACAAGCTTCAACAAGAGATTGCCTCATTTGAATAAGCACCTAAAGCCATTGTCAAATGGGTTCCCAAGACTTCATCAAGTTCAACTACAACTTGTAGGATTCCCATCAAGTTGATGTGGGTCCCAAGGAAGAAGAACTAGAGTGTTCTTGAGGGTGACTCCGCCAACATACTTCACTCATATTCATTTTGGCAAGGACTTGTGGAACCAACTTTCACATCTTGCACAAGTTCATGGAGTCACAAACCCTCTTGTTGGTAAGACAAGGGACAAGTTAACTCAGTGCATTCATGGACATCATCATATGTGCAATTCACTCTATGTTTATGGATATCCTTGTATGTTGCTTGTGGGACTAACCCATGTAGGCATTGAAAGTTCTAAACTCCAAAGGATTGCTCCAAACTCTTGATGGAATACATCAACATTGAGCATCCACATATTCACTATCTACATGAATCATCATGGACAAAACCCAAGGTTTTTTCATCCCTCTTTGGGGGGGGGGGGAAATATCACATCTAGGGGGAGCTTTGCTCTAAAGTTTGAGCTAAAGAAACTCTAATCTTGTGAACACATTAATTCTTTATGTAAAAGTGGTAACCCCACTTGTGCTTAAACGATGAGTATGACCAATTATCAAATGTTCTCATTTGACTCCTCAGTAATATACTCATATATAGATGACCTAGAGTCATCGCTAATTGCCTAATAGATGCTAGAATTGGTTGTGCATGTTTGACACATATTTCATTTGCTATCTTATTGTGTGAGCATGTTGATTTGCATGTTTTCTTCATTCGAGGACATCCATATGTTGTTTTGATTGTCTTAGTTTTTCTGGCCAAGTGGATGTACAACAATGCCTGAGCACCTTCTCTAGCTATCTATGCTTTCTTGCAACAAAAATATATTCTTGCTACATCACAAAAATTGAGCAAGTCATTTTTGGACCCTCCGTGTGAGACGCACTCGGAGTCACCGATCTGAAGGGTTGAACTCCAAAACCTTGAAATATGGTTCGGTGTTGATTGCTTGTATCTGTGTTGGTAATTCCCTGAAGAGGAGGGGTTGATGCAGCATAACAACATTAAGTATTTCCTTAGTTATGAATCCAAGGTTATCAATCCAGTAGGAGAACCAAGCAACACATGTAAACAACACCTGCACACAAACCACAAAAACTTGCAACCCAACACGTAAGAGGGGTTGTCAATCTCTCCTTGGTATGGAGATAGATTAAATTGTATGAGATTTGATAAATAGATCTAACAAAAACACAAAATAAAACAAGTAAAGAAAAAGTGCAGCAAGGTATTTTTGTTTTTTGTGGATAAATAGATCTTAAAATAATATGATAGAAAATGGACCCGGGGCCCATAGATTTCACTAGCGCATTCTCTCGAGAAAATAGCATACGGCGGGTGAACAAAGTATTGTTCGACAGTTGGCAGAAAAGCAAAAAATATGACAATATCCATGGAAATGATCATGTATATAGGCATCACGTCCAAGATTAGTAGACCGACTCCTGCCTACATCTACTACTATTACTCCACACTGTAACATCCCAATTTTCAATTTGGATGTTATATATAGATCATCATATGCATATCATATTTATACTTGCATTTTGTTGAGATCCTAGAAATCTTAAGCAACTCAAGGACCCAAGGAGAGATTTGGAGGTTTCACAAAATTCATATTTGAATTTATTTCAAATTTGAAAAGAGGATCAATTTGACTTTATTATTTTTCTCTCCAATTATTTCCAATATGACTTCTTCAAACCAGGAGAAATATTGGAGAAAGAATTTCAAAATCAAATTATTTATTTATTGCTATCTTATTTGCTATTTTTTTGAATTAGAAAAATATTGCATTTTTGAAAATTGCATTTTAGTCCAAAAAATGTTCATCTTGTGCTAAATATTAGATTTGGATGGTGAAAATTGTTTCTGGAATTTTTTATTTTTTATATTTATTTAGGATTTTTCCTTCGCGGCGAAATTGTTTTTTTTTAAGTTTCGGACCGACTTGGCCGAAGCCGAGCCGGCCCAGCAGCCCAACCGCCCCGCGCCGCCGCCTTCTCTAAGAAGGAGAAGTCCCGCTCGTCGCTGTCGCTGATAGGGAGTCGGCTCGGACTCCCGTGGCCGCCCCCTCACCCAAGGCACCCCCAGAGTCCCTTTATAAGCTGCGCCGTGCCGCCCCGCCGCCTCTCACCACACCGCCTCGCCCCACCACCGCAGCAGCAGCAGCGCTGCCGCCTCACACCGCCATGCGCCGCCCGACGCCACCGCCCGACGCCGCCATCGCCGAAAGCCGCCGCCGCCGCCGTATCTTGCCGTTGAACCGACTCAGCTAAAGGTATAAAACTGTTCGGTTTATTTTCTGTTTCTCCGGTTTATTTTCGGTTCGATATATTAGATCGGTTTTTATTTTTTTAGGTTTACTTATTTAACGAACGTTCGTTCGTCCGTTCGTTTTAACAGACGGTTTTCATCGGATTAGTTCTGTTAGCGGATGTTCGGGCCATAATCTTTTTCTTTTTAGTTTATTGGACATAACCGCGAATAGTTTTATCGTGATTTAGCCCCTGATCTTAAAACTAGCATAACTTTTTACTCGTTTATCCAAATTAGATGAAACCAGCGCCTAAATCTTTGTATCATTCTTGTCGAATGTTGAGTTCCGACAGACCCTTAAGGTTCGAACTCTGGGGTGCGCATGAAGATCTTCCCCCTACCGATCTACGCTCGATCACCTCGCGTGAATCTAAGCTAAACGATGAACAACACAAGGGACATGAGATTTATACTGGTTAGGGCCACCGTTCTGGTGTAATACCCTACTCCAGTGTGTGGTGTGGTGGATTGGCTCGGGGGCTGATGATGAACAGTACAAGGGAAGAACAGCCTCGCGAGAGGTGTTCTTGAGCTAGTGCGATGAACTACTTGGATGAGCTCGATCGCCTCTCGGTCTAATGAGCACTCGATGATCTGCCCCTCTACTGTGGTGGCTATCCCTATTTATAGAGGGCCTGGTCCTGTTCCCAAATATGGAGCGGGAAGGGCACCAACAACGGACATTTTGAAGGGGAACATCTAGTACAAGTTATCCTGACTAAAGTTGGTCTTTGGCTGCCAAAGGCACTGGCGATAACGCCGTCTTGGGATCCACGGTGACCTCCATCCTGCCGCTCTGCTGGTCATGGTCTTCTTGCACTGAAATGGCAACCTTTGCCTGATGCCTCGGTACTCCACGCCTGTGCTTGCCCCCCTTGCACCAAAGAGGAAACAAGGACACTACGCAGGCCGGCGCCCGCCTGGCGCCCGCCTGGTCTCGATCGTCATGGCTTGCATCACGAGCACCTCGCGAGGTACCCTACCTTGATCTCTCCGCCTCCTTGCGAGCCTGCCTGGCGAGGCCGTTCCTGAGGAAGTCGTGTGACGTCCGTCCCGCGAGGCTTGGCCCCTCGCGAGGGTCTTGAGTCTTGCGTTGATGAAGATGGGTCGTACTGGGCCACCTCTCGAGCCACGCCGCAGGCCGCAGGCAGGCAAGTCCAGGGACTCCCGTTCCCAGAACGCCGACAGTAGCCCCCGGGCCTAAGGCGCGCTCGGACTTGGCTTAGTGGAGAAGCGAAGGGGCAAGTGCGGAGCGCCACGGGCCCCATGAGCTTGCGGCCTTGGGCGCCGCGTGGCGGTTGATTGGACGTGGGCGCCTCCGCTTACCCATGCTGCCTCGCCAATTGCTCGACTTGACAAGTCCCTGCATGCAGAAACGGGTCATGATTTCCTGTGAACGTGGAGGCCGACGGTTGGCCTTCTCCGGTTATAAATGCGAGAGAGCGCAAGCCCCGCTGTACATGTTCCTCCTTGCTTCCTTCTTTCTCCCCATCTCAACCGCTCGCCGTCTTCTATGGCACCGCTCAAGAGGTTCTCAGCCGCGGAGAAGGGAAAGGCTCACCGGGAAGGACCTGACTCTCCCCCTCCCAAGCGCGGCCGGGGTCGCCACCGCAAGCATCCTGCATCGCCCGCAGCGGCTCCCCGCGGTCGCGGCTGCGATCTCCCATGCGGTGATGGGCGCCTGGTGGCTGAGGGTAGGCGCGTCGTGGCTGCGCGGCCCCCCAGGCCCTGCTTCCACTCAGCGGAGGTGCTGCCGGAGTTCGTCGTGTGGTCAGTGGACCCAACCGGCAGCTGGCTCCAGCTTCCCCGCTTCTTTGCAGGTGAATTGCCGGCCGGTGCTCCTGGCGGCCTCTGGCTTCAGGTGGACGGTTGCTGCAGCAGGGCCTCCTGGGCCTCACTGGAGATCTCCATCGCCGGGAATGTGGCCCTGAGCCCCAGCTAGCAAACGTTTGCCCGCGCACGCGGCCTAAGCCGGCAGTGCACCCTGCATTTCAAGTTCGACGGTCACGCCACCCTCTACGTGAGGGTGTTCGGAGAAGATGGCCGCCGCGTTGGGTGCTGCCCCGAAGACGATGACAGCGGCCGAGTACCCAGCATCGGCGATGGTCGTGACGAAGATGAAGGCGGGCGCGTGGCCGGCGGCGTTCGCGGCTCGCCAAGCTTCAGCGGCTCCCCTTCGGACGGTAGATCCTCCAGTGGTGGCCGCGACCAGCCCCCGCACCGACGCACCGTCGCGCTCGCCTTGAGGGGGTAGCAAGTCAGCCCGCTGTCGCGCCTCGGTGAAGCGTGAGGAGGGATCTGACTGAGCTCCGGAGGCAGTACGATCCCTCCTCACGAGTCGGGGCCGAGCGAGCCGTGTCTATTTTGTTTTCCTCCCTTTCCTGCGCAAAGAGAGAGTAGTGTAGTGCCCCGCAGGGGCATGCTGGACTGTTGCCGCTAACTATTATGCTATTTTTGTTATTCCCGTGCTGTGTTTTGGTGCCGCACGCTCGTGTGTAGGAATTACTTAGCTCGGGGAGACTTGCCGCAGTCTTCGCTTCTCGAGGCTGAGGCCTCGTCGCGCGCTTTGTGGCCTGCAAGGATTATTTAGGAGAGGTAACTTCCGGTCTCGGTCGTGAGGGAAAACGGCTCAGGTCCTGTGTTCGTGTCGCGATGCGCGTGGGGCAGGGACCGGGAGGAGTGCTCCCGCGGTGGACTTGGATAGGAAAGCCTCACAAGATTGGATCAGAAAACACTCGCGAGGGCGCCCGTGTAGCCCCCTCGCGAGACTTGCAAGAGAGAAAAACAAGTCAAGTAGGCGATAAAAACAAAGAGTCACAGGTCGGGGATGGCGACAACGCTAAAAGCAAATCCAATAAAACTTCAAATAGGGACGAACAAGCTAACTGCAGAAAGCAAATGAAAAAGCCGTGTCCGGCACCTAATCTAGTCTTTGACGTCTTCTCACCAGCGCGGAGCTAAGTGCTGGCACTGGGCATGGGCGGGAGCCCCTGAGGCCCGAGGGCGGCTCTCCGGAGACTCCGGGGCGTGTACAACCCCAACTCATTATTACGTGAGAGTGTCACGGGCGGCGAGCTTCACATGCATTGGCCTTCTTCACAGGCTCCGGGCCTTTCTCGGGGCGATGAGCTTCACAGGCGTTATCCTTTTTTACAGGCAGCGGGCCTTTCTTGGTTCGTCTAGCTTCACAGGCGGCGGGCCTTCTTTACAGGCGCTGGGCCTTTCTTCAAGGGTAGAACTTCCGAAGGTGCTGGATGTACCACGCGTTCGGGATTGGCACCCCCTCCTGAGTCTCCAAGCGTGCGGCGCTAGGCCTGGAGACATGAACAACCTTGAACGGCCCCTCCCACATGGGCGAGAGCTTGTGTAGCCCCTCCCTGGAGAGCACCCGTCTGAGCATAAGGTCACCTACCTCGAGGGTCCTGGGGCGGATGCTGCGGTAGTGGTACCGCCACAGCGCCTGTCGGTATCTTGCAGCCCGTAGCGCAGCCTCCCGACGGCGTTCCTGTCCAAGCACGAGGTCCACCCGCGCATGGCGTCCTGCTGTGCTTCGTCGAAAGCCAGGACCCGCATGGAGCGATGCCTGACCTCGTGAGGAAGGACCGCCTCAGCACCGTAGACGAGGAAGAACGGGGTTTCGCTAGTCGACCTGGTAGCGGTTGTGCGGATGGACCATAGCACGGACTGAAGCTCGTCGTGCCAGCCCCTGCCGCAGGCCTCCAACTTCTTCTTGAAGGTCCGGGTTTTGAGGCCTTTCAGGACCTCCGCGTTGGCGCGTTCATCTTGGCCGTTGCTCCGAGGGTGTGCCACCGAAGTGTAGCAAATCTGCGTTCCAAGGTTAGCACAATATGTTTTGAAGAGATTGCTGGTGAACTGCGAACCGTTGTCGGTGATGATGCGATTAGGTACCCCAAACCGGCTCACAAGGCACTTGATGAACTTGACCGCTGAGCCAGCCGGGATGGTGCAGACAGCTTCCACCTTTGTCCACTTTGTGAACTTGTCAATGGCGACGTAGAGGTAGCGGTAGCCCCCTGGCGCCCGAGGAAATTGGCCAAGGATGTCCAGTCCCCAAACATCGAACGGCCATCAGAGGGGAATGGTCTGAAGGCCCTGAGCTGGCTGATGAATCTGCTTGGCGTGGGATTGACAGGCTTCAAAAGCCTTCACCAGCTCGATTGCGTCGTTGAGTGCTGTTGACCAATAGAACCCGCTGCGAAACGCCTTGCCGGTGAGTGTTCGTGATGACGAGTGGTGCCCGCAGTCTCCACCGTGAATGTCCACCAGTAACTCTTTCCCTTGCTCCCTGGAGACGCAACGTAGGGTAACGTCATTCGGCCGCTTACGGTAGAGCTCTCCATCTTGGATGAAGTAGGCCGTGGCCTACCGCGCCACGCGTTCCGCGTCCTCCTCCTTTTCTGGCAGAATCCCTTGCATCAAGTAATCCTTGAACTCCGCGGTCCAACATCCCTCCTGAGGCTCCAGCGCCAGGAGCAGGCGCGCTCCTGAGGTTGAGCCACAGGCCGGGGCTCCCGAGGCAGGCGGTTGAGGGAGCTCCTCCCGAGGCTGCGCTGTGCTTGATAGTGATGGTGCCGATGAAGGTTTGAAGAGTTGTTCCTCAAATACGCCAGGCTCCTGAGGCAACCGCCTGGACGCCCTCCTGGCGATCTCATCAGCCTCTTGATTGGTGCCACGAGGAACATGCTACAACTCCAACCCGCAAAACTGTTTCTCCATCCTGCGGACCTCCGCAAGATACGCTTCCATGTGTTCGTCCTTCGGCTCGTACACCTTGTTGGAGAAGTTGACGAGGAGTTGTGAGTCGCCCTTGATAATGAGGCGCTTTACCCCCAAGGCGGCAACAACTTTCAAGCCTGCTATAAGGCCCTCGTATTCTGTTATGTTGTTGGAGATCTTCTCTCCATGCTGGAAGCAGAGCTGCACGGCATAGTAGAGCTTGTCCTGAGTGGGAGATATGAGCACTGCGCGAGCCCCCGCGCCATGTCGTGAGAACGCCCCGTCGAAGTACATGACCCAGCCGTCCGGCGCCTCACTTCCTGGGGAAAGCGACCGATCCTCGCCCGCTTTGAGCCCTGGTGCCTCCGTCCATTCTGCCACGAAATCTGCAAGTGCGGCTCCCTTGATGACTCTGGTCGTGCTGAACTCTAGCTGAAACGCTTGCAACTCGATGTTCCATTCAGCGACCCTTCCATCTGAGTTGGGGCTCCTGAGTACCATTTTCAAGGGATATGCCGAGACAACCTTGATGGGATGGCCTTGAAAGTAGTGTCGCAGCTTGCGTAAGGCCACCAGCAAAGCAAGGGGAGCTTCTGGGGCATGGGGTATCGCGCCCTTGCGTCCCGCAGCACCGTGCTAACGAAGTACACAGGGTGCTCAACGAGGTTGAGGGTGCTGGCGTGGCTTGCGTCTTCCAGAGGTTGAGGCGCCTCTCGAGGCGACGGAGCCCCCAGCGCTTGGTCACCTGGCGAGGCCTCCTCCGCTCTAGGTGTGTCCCCCTGCTGAGGCTGATCCCCATCTGCTACGGTCTTGGTCTTCGCGAGGCTTTCTTGGCCTTGCTCCATTTCGGTCGGGGCTGCGGCTGGCGCGGCCTTGGCCCGACACTCCTCCCTAACCGCCACCCGGGCTGCGCTGGCGGAGTAGGGTGTGGCTGCAAGGTAGAGCACCAAGGGCTCCTGAGGGCGCGGAGCTACCATCACCGGAGGGCTGGTAAGGTACTTCTTGAGATCTTGGAATGCCTTGTCGGCCTCTTCAGTCCATTCAAACGGGCCCTTCTTCTTCATCAGCTTGAAGAAGAGCAGTGCCCGTTCCCCCAGCTTGGAGATGAAGCGTCCCAACGTGGTTACTCGCCCGGTGAGCTTCTGCATTTCTCTGAGGGTCTTCGGTGGACTCATGTCTTCGACTGCCTTGACCTTCTCTGGGTTAGCCTCGATGCCCCTATGGGACACGAGGAAGCCCAAGAGCTTGCCCGAGAGGACTCCGAATACACACTTCTCCGGGTTAAGCCGCAGATCCACTTCACGGAGGCTCGCAAAGGTTTCTTCCAGGTCCTGTATCAGGGTTTTCGCCTCCCGAGACTTCACCATGATGTCATCGACGTAGGCCTCGGCGTTCCTCCCGAGCTGCCGGCCCAAGGCGATGTGCATCAGTCGCTGAAAGGTCGCGCCCGCATTGCGCAACCCGAACGACATGCAGGTATAGCAGTATACTCCACACGGGGTCAAGAAGGCCGCTTTCTCCACGTCTTCTACTGCCATCTTGATCTGGTGATAGCCCGAGAAGGCATCCAGGAAGCACAACAGGTCACACTCGGCGGTAGAATCGACGATCTGGTCGATGCGAGGGAGTGGGAATGGATCCTGTGGGCATGCCTTGTTGAGGTTGGTGAAGTCGACACACATGTGTTCCTTTCCTCCCTTTTTTGGCACAACAACAGGGTTGGCCAGCCATTCAGGATAGCGAACTTCGTGAATGATGCCTGCCGCCTCTAATTTGCGGGTTTCTTGAATGATGAAGGCCTGCTTCTCGGTGGATTGTCGCCTTGCCTTCTGCTTCACGGGGCGCACGTTGGGGCACACATTGAGATGGTGTTCAATCACATCCCTCGGGACCCCGGCCAGCTGATCAGGTTCTGATGCAAACACCTCCTTGTTTGCGTGCAGAAATTTCACCAGGGCTTCCTCCTGCTCATGGTCGAGATTGGCGCCTATGGTGAAGGTGGCGCCGGAGGACCCATCCTCATCGACTGGTACTTGCTTGGTCTCCGCCTTGTCTTGGGTGAATAGCTGCTTCTTCTTGGCTGGCGCAGCCCCCTTGGGCTTGAGGGCATCTGTGCTGGCGGGCTGCACCAGCGCGGCCGTCTTGAAAGCGAGCTTGAGCGCCTGCAGCGCATCCCTTGCGTCCCCGGACACGGTAAGGACGCCGCTGCTCCTGGGCATCTTCATGAGGTTGTAAGTCGGGTGAGTCGCCGCCATGAACTGGGCCAAGGCTGGGTTGCCGAGGATGGCGTTGTACGGGAGGCCGATGGGGGCGATGTTGAAGTCGACCAGCTCCGTGCGGAAGTTGTCGTGGGTGCCGAAGGTCACCGGGAGGCTTATCTGCCCCAGGGAGCCGGTGGAACTGCCTCCAACGCCGAGAAGGGCCTGCTGGGTTGGAGCCGCTCTAGCGGCACGTGGAGGAGGCTAAAGGCCTCCACCGAGAGCACGTTGAGGCCGGCACCACCGTCAATGAGGGTCCTGGTGACGGCCACCTGGCAGATGGTGGGGGTGCATAGCATCGGGAGTGCGCCTGAATAGGCAGTGTTGGAGGGGTGATCGTCCGAGCTGAAGGTAAATCAGCCGTGGGTGCCACCCAGCCCGGGGGGCTTCACGGCGCTTGAGGACGGCGCCAAACTGGCGGACGAACGACTTGACATGTTGGCTCGAAGGTGGTGCCTGCGATCCGCCCAGGAGGGCTGCGACGACTGGGGGTGCCGGTGCAGCATGATGGGTGAGGAAGAGGTTGCACAACTCCTCCCAGGAGGCCACAGAAGCCGCTGGCAGCTGGAGTAGCCACATGCACGGGACGCTAGTGAGGGCCATGGGCAGCCAGTTAGCCATGACCCTATCGTCGCCTCCGGCATTGAGGACGGCTTCTTCATACGCTAGCAGGAAGGCCAGCGGATCGGCCGCGCTGTCGTAGAGCGGCGGCATGTCCAGCTTGAACTTGTTCGGCCACCGACCTGTCGCAAGGCGTGTTGGAAATATGCCCTGGAGGCAATAATAAAAGGATTATTATTATATTTCCTTGTTCGTGATAATTGTCTTTTATTCATGCTATAGTTGTATTATCCGGAAATCGTAATACACACGTGAATACATAGACCACAATACGTCCCTAGTAAGCCTCTAGTTGACTAGCTCGTTGGTCAACAAATAGTAATGGTTTCCTGACTATGGACATTAGATGTCGTTGACAACGGGATCACATCATTAGGAGAATGATGTGATGGACAAGACCCAACCCTAAGCATAGCACAAGATCACGCAGTTCGTTTTGCTAGAGCTTTTCCAGTGTCAAGTATCTCTTCCTTAGACCATGAGATCGTGTAACTCCTGGATACCGTAGGAGTGCTTTGGGTGTACCAAACGTCACAACATAACTGGGTGACTATAAAGGTGCACTACAGGTATCTCCGAAAGTGTCTGTTGGGTTGACACGGATCGAGACTGGGATTTGTCACTCCGTATGACGGAGAGGTATCTCTGGGCCCACTCGGTAATGTGTCATCATAATGAGCTCAAAGTGACCAAGTGTTTGGTCACGGGATCATGCATTACGGTACGAGTAAAGTGACTTGCTGGTAATGAGATTGAACGAGGTATTGGGATACTAACGATCGAATCTCGGGAAAGTAACATACCGTCTGACAAAGGGAATAGTATACGAGATTGCTTGAATCCTCGACATCGTGGTTCATCCGATGAGATCATCGAGGAGTATGTGGGAGCCAACATGGGTATCCAGATCCCGCTGTTGGTTATTGACCGGAGAGCCGTCTCAGTCATGTCTGCATGTCTCCCGAACCCGTAGGGTCTACACACTTAAGGTTCGGTGACGCTAGGGTTGTATGAATATGAGTATGCAGCAAACCGAATGTTGTTCGGAGTCCCGTATGAGATCCCGGACGTCACGAGGAGTTCCGGAATGGTCCGGAGGTAAAGAATTATATATAGGAAGTGCTGTTTCGGCCATCGGGAAAGTTTCGGGGTCACCCGGTATTGTACCGGGACCACCGGAAGGGTCCCGGGGGTCCACCGGGTGGGGCCACCTATCCCGGAGGGCCCCGTGGGCTAAAGTGGGAGGGGAACCAGCCCCTAGTGGGCTGGTGCGGCCCACCTTGGGCCCCCCTGCGCCTAGGGTTGGAAACCCTAGGTGGGGGGGGGGGCACCACTTGCCTTGGGGGCACTCCACCCCCCTGGCCGCCGCCCCCCTTGGGAGATTGCATCTCCCAGGGCCGGCGCCCCCCTGGGGGCCTATATAAAGGAGGGCAAGGGGGAGGGCAGCCGCACCCTGGTGTCTTGGCGCCTCCCTCCCCTGCTACACCTCGTCCTCCTCCCGCAGCAGCTTGGCGAAGCCCTGCCGGAGTTCTGCTGCATCCACCACCACGCCGTTGTGCTGCTGGATCATCATCAACCTCTCCTTCCCCCTTGCTGGATCAAGAAGGAGGAGATGTCATCCACTCCGTACGTGTGTTGAACGCGGAGGTGCTGTCCGTTCGGCACTTGGTCATCGGTGATTTGGATCACGGCGAGTACGACTCCATCATCACCGTTCTCTCGAACGCTTCCGCACGCGATCTACAAGTGGTATGTAGATGCAATCTCTCGCCCATGTCTCGTTGCTTAGATGAACTCATAGATGGATCTTGGTGAAATCGTAGGAAATTTCTTAATTTTCTGCAATGTTCCCCAACAATGGCTTCATGAGCTAGGTCTATGCGTAGTTCTCTATTGCACGAGTAGAACACAATTTTGTTGTGGGTGTAGATCTTGTCAACTTGCTTGCCGCTACTAGTCTTTTCTTGCTTCAGCGGTATTGTGGGATGAAGCGGCCCGGACCGACCTTACACGCACGCTTACGTGAGACAGGTTCCACCGACTGACATGCACTAGTTGCATAAGGTGGCTAGCGGGTGTCTGTCTCTCCCACTTTAGTTGGAGCGGATTCGACGAAAAGGGTCCTTATGAAGGGTAAATAGAAGTTGACAAAATCACATTGTGGTTATTCGTAGGTAAGAAAACGTTCTTGCTAGAACCCAATTGCAGCCACGTAAAAGATGCAACAACAAGTAGAGGACGTCTAACTTATTTTTGCAGCAATTGTCATGTGATGTGATATGGCCAGAAGTTGTGATGAATGATGAATGATATATTGTGATGTATGAGATCATGTTCTTGTAATAGGAATCACGACTTGCATGTCGATGAGTATGACAACTGGCAGGAGCCATAGGAGTTGTCTTTATTTTTGTATGACCTGCGTGTCATTGAAGAACACCTTGTAAACTACTTTACTTTATTGCTAAACACGTTAGCCATAGAAGTAGAAGTAGTCGTTGGCGTGACAACTTCATGAAGACACGATGATGGAGATCATGATGATGGAGATCATGGTGTCATGCCGGTGACGAAGATGATCATGGAGCCCCGAAGATGGAGATCGAAGGAGCTATATGATATTGGCCATATCATGTCACTACTTTATATAATTGCATGTGATGTTTATTATGTTTATGCATCTTGTTTACTTAGAACGACGGCAGTAAATAAGATGACCCCTTATAATAATTTCAAGAAAGTGTTCCCCCTAGTTGTGTGCCGTTGCTAAAGTTCGTCGTTTCAAAGCACCACGTGATGATCGGTTGTGATAGATCCTTACGTTCACATACAACGGGTGTAATACAGTTTTACACATGCAGAAACACTTAGGGTTAACTTGACGAGCCTAGCATGTACAGACATGGCCTCGGAACACAAGAGACTGAAAGGTCGAACATGAGTCGTATGGAAGATACGATCAACATGGAGATGTTCACCGATGATGACTAGTCCGTCTCACGTGATGATCGGACACGGCCTAGTCGACTCGGATCGTGTAACACTTAGATGACTAGAGGGATGTCTAATCTTAGTGGGAGTTCATTAAATAATTTGATTAGATGAACTTAATTATCATGAA
Source organism: Triticum aestivum (assembly GCF_018294505.1). Taxonomy (NCBI): domain Eukaryota; kingdom Viridiplantae; phylum Streptophyta; class Magnoliopsida; order Poales; family Poaceae; genus Triticum; species Triticum aestivum. The sequence goes on along the minus strand of NC_057813.1, from coordinate 359,519,487 downwards.
CTTAGTCTAAAGTCTTTGCAAAATATGTCTTGTAGATCAAATGGCCAACGCACATGTCAACATGAACTTCAACGCGTTCCTAGAGAAAACCAAGCTGAAAGATGATGGCAGCAACTATTCGGACTGGGTCCGGAACCTGAGGATCATCCTCATAGCAGCCAAGAAAGATTATGTCCTAGATGCACCGCTAGGTGAAGCACCCATCCCAGAGAACCAAGACGTTATGAACACTTGGCAATCACGCGCTGATGATTACTCCCTCGTTCAGTGTGGCATGCCTTACAGCTTAGAACCGGGGCTCCAAAAGCGTTTTGAGCGACACGGAGCATATGAGATGTTCGAGGAGCTGAAAATGGTTTTTCAAGCTCATGCCCGGGTCGAGAGATATGAAGTCTCCGACAAGTTCTATAGTTGTAAGATGGAGGAAAACAGTTCTGTCAGTGAGCACATACTCAAAATGTCTGGGTTGCACAACCGCCTGTCCCAGCTGGAGATCAACCTCCCGGACGAGGCGGTCATTGACAGAATCCTTCAGTCGCTCCCACCGAGCTACAAGAGCTTTGTGTTGAACTACAATATGCAGGGGATGGTGAAGACCATTCCTGAAGTATTTTCAATGCTGAAGTCAGCAGAGGTTGAAATCAAGAAAGAACATCAAGTGTTGATGGTCAATAAGACCACTAAGTTCAAGAAGGGCAAGGGTAAGAAGAACTTCAAGAAGGATGGCAAAGATGTTGCCGCGCCCAGTAAGCCAGTTGCTAGGAAGAAGTCAAAGAATGGACCCAAACCTGAGACTGAGTGCTTTATTGCAAAGGGAAGGGTCACTGGAAGCAGAACTGCCCCAAATACTTAGCGGACAAGAAGGCCGGCAACACTAAAGGTATATTTGATATACATGTAATTGATGTGTACCTTACCAGTACTCGTAGTAACTCCTGGGTATTTGATACCGGTGCCGTTGCTCATATTTGTAACTCACAGCAGGAGCTGCGGAATAAGCGGAGACTGGCAAAGGACGAGGTGACGATGCGCGTCGGGAATGGTTCCAAGGTCGATTGATCGCCGTCGGCACGCTACCTCTACATTTACCTACGGGATTAGTTTTAAACCTCAATAATTGTCATTTAGTGCCAAGTTTGAGCATGAACATTGTATCTGGATCTCGTTTGATGCGAGATGGCTACTCATTTAAATCCGAGAATAATGGTTGTTCTATTTATATGAGAGAGATGTTTTATGGTCATGCCCCGATGGTCAATGGTTTATTCTTAATGAATCTCGAACGTAATGTTACACATATTCATAGTGTGAATACCAAAAGATGTAAAGTTGATAACGATAGTCCCACATACTTGTGGCACTGCCGCCTTGGTCACATTGGTGTCAAGCGCATGAAGAAGCTCCATGCTGATGGACTTTTAGGTCTCTCGATTATGAATCATTTGACACATGCGAACCATGCCTCATGGGAAAAATGACCAAGACTCCGTTCTCCAGAACAATGGAGCGAGCAACCAACTTATTGGAAATCATACATACTGATGTGTGTAGTCCAATGAGCGTTGAGGCTCGCGGAGGATATCGTTATGTTCTCACTCTCACTGATGACTTAAGTAGATATGGGTATGTCTACTTGATGAAACACAAGTCTGAGACCTTTGAAAAGTTCAAGGAATTTCAGAATGAAGTAGAGAATCAACGTGACCGAAAGATAAAATTCTTACGATCGGATCGTGGAGGAGAATATTTAAGTCACGAATTTGGTACACACTTAAGAAAATGTGGAATCGTTTCACAACTCACGCCGCCTGGAACACCTCAGCGTAACGGTGTGTCCGAACATCGTAATCGCACCCTATTGGATATGGTGCGATCTATGATGTCTCTTACCGATTTACCGCTATCATTTTGGGGATACGCTCTAGAGACAGCTACATTCACTTTAAATAGGGCACCGTCTAAATCCGTTGAGACGACACCGTATGAATTATGGTTTGGGAAGAAACCTAAGCTATCGTTTCTAAAAGTTTGGGGATGCGATGCTTATGTCAAGAAACTACAACCTGAAAAGGTCGAACCCAAGTCGGAAAAATGCGTCTTCATAGGATACCCTAAGGAAACCATTGGGTATACCTTCTACTTAAGATCCGAGGGCAAGATCTTTGTTGCCAAGAACGGATCCTTTCTGGAAAAAGAGTTTCTCTCGAAAGGAGTAAGTGGGAGGAAAGTAGAACTCGATGAAGTACTACCTCTTGAACCGGAAAGTAGTGCAGCTCAGGAAAATGTTCCTGTGGTGCCTACACCGACTGGAGAGGAAATTAATGATGATGATCAAGGTACTTCGGATCAAGTTGCTACTGAACTTCGTAGGTCCACAAGGACACGTTCCACACCAGAATGGTATGGCAACCCTGTCCTGGAAATCAAGTTGTTAGACAACGGTGAACCTTCGAACTATGAAGAAGCGATGGCGGGCCCAGATTCCAACAAATGGCTAGAAGCCATGCAATCCGAGATAGAATCCATGTATGAAAACAAAGTATGGACTTTGACTGACTTGCCCGATGATCGGCGAGCGATAGAAAACAAATGGATCTTTAAGAAGAAGACGGACGTGGATGGTAATGTCACCATCTATAAAGCTCGACTTGTCGCTAAGGGTTATCGGCAAGTTCAAGCGATTGACTACGATGATACTTTCTCTCCCGTAGCGAAGCTTAAGTCCGTCCGAATCATGTTAGCAATTGCCGCATACTATGATTATGAGATATGGCAGATGGACGTCAAAACGGCATTCCTTAACGGTTATCTTAAGGAAGAGCTGTATATGATGCAGCCGGAAGGTTTTGTCGATCCTAAGAATGCTAACAAAGTATGCAAGCTCCAGCGATCCATTTATGGGCTGGTGCAAGCATCTCGGAGTTGGAACATTCGCTTTGATGAGATGATCAAAGCGTTTGGGTTTATGCAGACTTATGGAGAAGCCTGCGTTTACAAGAAAGTGAGTGGGAGCTCTGTAGCATTTCTCATATTATATGTAGATGACATACTTTTGATGGGAAATGATATAGAATTCTTGGACAACATTAAGGCCTACTTGAATAAGTGTTTTTCAATGAAGGACCTTGGAGAAGCTGCTTACATATTAGGCATCAAGATCTATAGGGATAGATCGAGACGCCTCATAGGTCTTTCACAAAGCACATACCTTGATAAGATTTTGAAGAAGTTCAAAATGGATCAGTCCAAGAAAGGGTTCTTGCCTGTACTGCAAGGTGTGAGATTGAGCTCGGCTCAATGCCCGACCACGGCAAAAGATAAAGAAGAGATGAGTGTCATCCCCTATGCCTCAGCCATAGGATCTATTATGTATGCCATGCTGTGTACCAGACCTGATGTAAACCTTGCCGTAAGTTTGGTAGGAAGGTACCAAAGTAATCCCGGCAAGGAACACTGGACAGCGGTCAAGAATATCCTGAAGTACCTGAAAAGGACAAAGGACATGTTTCTCGTTTATGGAGGTGACGAAGAGCTCGTCGTAAAGGGTTACGTCGACGCTAGCTTCGACACAGATCTGGATGACTCTAAGTCACAAACCGGATACGTGTATATGTTGAATGGTGGAGCAGTAAGCTGGTGCAGCTGCAAGCAGAGCATCGTGGCGGGATCTACATGTGAAGCGGAGTACATGGCAGCCTCGGAGGCAGCGCATGAAGCAATTTGGGTGAAGGAGTTCATCACCGACCTAGGAGTCATACCCAATGCGTCGGGGCCGATCAAACTCTTCTGTGACAACACTGGAGCTATTGCCCTTGCCAAGGAGCCCAGGTTTCACAAGAAGACCAGGCACATCAAGCGTCGTTTCAACTCCATCCGTGAAAATGTTCAAGATGGAGACATAGATATTTGCAAAGTACATACGGATCTGAATGTCGCAGATCCGTTGACTAAACCTCTTCTGCGAGCAAAACATGATCAACACCAGAACTCTATGGGTGTTCGATTCATCACAATGTAACTAGATTATTGACTCTAGTGCAAGTGGGAGACTGTTGGAAATATGCCCTAGAGGCAATAATAAAAGGATTATTATTATATTTCCTTGTTCATGATAATTGTCTTTTATTCATGCTATAATTGTATTATCCGGAAATCGTAATACACGTGTGAATACATAGACCACAATACGTCCCTAGTAAGCCTCTAGTTGACTAGCTCGTTGGTCAACAGATAGTCATGGTTTCCTGACTATGGACATTAGATGTCGTTGACAACGGGATCACATCATTAGGAGAATGATGTGATGGACAAGACCCAATCCTAAGCATAGCACAAGATCGTGTAGTTCGTTTTGCTAGAGCTTTTCCAATGTCAAGTATCTCTTCCTTAGACCATGAGATCGTGTAACTCCCGGATACCGTAGGAGTGCTTTGGGTGTACCAAACGTCACAACGTAACTGGGTGACTATAAAGGTGCACTACAGGTATCTCCGAAAGTGTCTGTTGGGTTGACACGGATCGAGACTGGGATTTGTCACTCCGTATGACGGAGAGGTATCACTGGGCCCACACGGTAATGCATCATCATAATGAGCTCAAAGTGACCAAGTGTTTGGTCACGGGATCATGCATTACGGTACGAGTAAAGTGAATTGCCAGTAACGAGATTGAACGAGGTATTGGGATACTGACGATCAAATCTCGGGCAAGTAACATACCATCTGACAAAGGGAATAGTATACGGGATTGCTTGAATGCTCGACATCGTGGTTCATCCGATGAGATCATCGAGGAGTATGTGGGAGCCAACATGGGTGTCTAGATACCGCTGTTGGTTATTGACCGGAGAGCCATCTCGGTCATGTCTGCATGTCTCCCGAACCCATAGGGTCTACACACTTAAGGTTCGGTGACGCTAGGGTTGTATGAATATGAGTGTGCAGCAAACCGAATGTTGTTCGGAGTCCCGGATGAGATCCCGGACATCACGAGGACTTCCGGAATGGTCCGGAGGTAAAGAGTTATATATAGGAAGTGCTGTTTCGGCCATCGGGAAAGTTTCGGGGTCACCCGGTATTGTACCGGGACCACCGGAAGGGTCCCGGGGGTCCACCGGGTGGGGCCACCTATCCTGAAGGGCCCTGTGGGCTGAAGTGGGAGGGGAACCAGCCCCTATTGGGCTGGTGCGCCCCCCTTGGGTCCCCCTGCGCCTAGGGTTGGAAACCCTAGGTGGGGGGGGGGGCGCACCACTTGCCTTGGGGGCACTCCACCCCCCTGGCCGCCGCCCCCTTGGGAGATTGCATATCCCAGGGCCGGCGCCCCCCTGGGGGCCTATATAAAGGAGGGCAAGGGGGAGGGCAGCCGCACCCTGGTGTCTTGGCGCCTCCCTCCCCTGCTACACCTTGTCCTCCTCCCGCAGCAGCTTGGCGAAGCCCTGCCGGAGTTCTGCTGCATCCACCACCACGCCGTTGTGCTGCTCGATCATCATCAACCTCTCCTCCCCCCTTGCTGGATCAAGAAGGAGGAGACGTTATCCGCTCCGTACATGTGTGGAACGCGGAGGTGCTGTCCGTTCGGCACTTGGTCATCGGTGAATTGGATCACGGCGAGTACGACCCATCATCACCATTCTCTCGAACGCTTCCGCACGCAATCTACAAGTGGTATGTAGATGCAATCTCTCTCACGTGACTCATTGCTTATATGAACTCATAGATGGATCTTGGTGAAACCATAGGAAAAGTTTTAATTTTCTGCAACGTTCCCCAACAAGGCGGGGGCCAGGGCTCAGAGCCCCTTGGTTCCCGTGCCGGCGTCGACAGCCGGAGCAGGCGGTGCGTTGGCCGCCATGAGGGCGGAGCGTGGTGCTGATGGAGAACGGGTCGACGGAAGGGAGAGCTTCAGCACACCCCTACCTGGCACGCCAAATGTCGGATGTTGGGTTCAGACAGACCCTTAGGGTTCGAACTCTGGGGTGCCCACGAAGATCTTCCCCCTACCGATCTATGTTCGATCGCCTCGCGTGAATCTAAGCTAAATGACGAACAACACAAGGGACACGAGATTTATAACGTTTTGGGCCACCGTTGTGGTGTAATACCCTACTCCAGTGTGTGGTGTGGTGTATTGGCTCGGGGGCTGATGATGAACAGTACAAGGGAAGAACAACCTCGCGAGAGGTGTTCTTGAGCTGGTGCAATGAACTACTTGGATGAGCTCGATCGCCTCTCAGTCTAATGAGCACTCGATGATCTGCCCCTCTACTATGGTGGCTATCCCTATTTATAGAGGCCCTGGTCCTCTTCCCAAATATGTGGCGGGAAGGGCGCCAACAACGGCCATGTTGAAGGGGAACATATAGTACACGTTATCCTGACTAAAGTTGGTCTTCGGCTGCCAAAGGCACTGGCGATGACGTCATCTTGGGCTCCACGGTGACCTCCATCCTGCCACTCTGCTGGTCTTGGTCTTGTTGCACTGAAATGGAACCTTTGCCTGATGCCTCGGTACTCCACGCCTGTGCTTGCCCCCCTTGCACCAAAGAGGAAACAAGGACACTGCACAGGCCGGCGCCCGCCAGGCGCCCGCCTGGTCTTAATCGTCATGGCTTGCGTCACGAGCACCTCGCGAGGTACCCTGCCTTGATATCTCCACCTCCTTGCGAGCCTGCCTGGCGAGGCCGTTCCTGAGGAAGTCATGTGTCGTCCGTCCCGCGAGGCTTGGCCCCTCGCGAGGATCTTGAGTCTTGCGCTGATGAAGATGGGTCATACTGGGCCACCACTCGAGCCACGCCGCAGGCCGCAGGCAGGCAAGTCTGGGGCCCCCGTTCCCAGAACACCGACATTTCTGTTCTTTCCAGTTAACCCACTTGAACATGATTTTGGTATCATAAATTTTGAGTTTAGTCCAGATTAGTAAACGATCTTGTTTCGTTTGTATTTTAAGTTTTGTTTCTCCATTTGAGTTGATTCTTTTTGCAAATCGTAGCTAATCACTTGTACCTACTGTTAGGATCTAATCCACATGATAACAATGCTGTTAGGATTTACTTTTTGTTAGTTTAAGCCATTTTATTGTTTCGTGTTTGATTTGGATCTTTTCTCGGTTTCCCGTTGCTTCGTTTGAGTGATTTCTTATGTACGCCATTGTCTGTCTACGCTAGATTACTCGGAGTGCGAAGCTTGTTACTACAAATCTCTAGAGTTTGCAGATCATTAGCAAGGCAAGTTACACTTTGATCATACTCTTTTATACCCAGTTTTTACTATGCATTAGTATTGCTCCTCAAATATTTGCATGAGTAGGATTGGGAACATGTGGTTTGGTTGTAGTATTTTGAGGTAGGAACCTAATACCTTTGATCACCCCGGGCATATACGTTATGCTTATTTATTGCTTAGCCATGCTCGTAGACAGGGATTGGATCGTGATTCCCACATGAAAGTCTGAGAGTTGTTAATCGTGGATAACATTAAGGTGGCAAATTTAATATACATCTTGGTGGATTGGTTGAGGCACCTGGGGAACCCAGTGTTGCATGTTTAAGGAAATCCCGGAGTACCGATGTGATTTTTCCTACGGTTCGCCACCCACGCTCAAAGGGATCAGAAGATTATTCATGATAGGAACTTCCGTGTGCAGCCACAAGCCATTATGGGCTCTGCCAAAGTTAAGTAAGTTGTGTGAGCTCTTGAAGAGGTGGACTAGCAGATGTAGGGGAAAGTAGGTCTACCGGTCCGCCCGGAGTAGAGAGTTAATACTTCAGAAAGACTATGTCTCGATCATCTGATCATGGATGCGGTCGAGTCTTGTGGGTAAAAGTGCACAAACCTCTACAGAGTGTATAAACTAATCATGGTAAGCCGTGCCCCTGGTTATGGACATCTTGAGTATCTGGTACTTGAATCTATTGATGTGATCTCATCACTTTACTTAATTAATCTGTTGGGTTAATGATGATACTTTTATTTGGGATTTGAGTTGGGGTTACCTTCTCAAATATTGGACAACTTGGGAGTAGTTAAATAATTTATTCCCTTGTTGTAGGAAAAAACTAGCTTTATGCAAAATCATAAACTAACAGCCTCCACCAGCCAAATATTGCATATAGATAGAGTTCTTGCATTTCATTGCTTTACAGTGTAACTCTGCCAGCATATTCAATGTGCTGACCTACATGGCTGCAACGTCTCATGTTGCAGACTACTCAGACGACGAATAAGGTGCAATAGGTCATTGTTTTGGACTCAGCTATGCCGTTGGAGTTGATGGACTCATTTACCTTCGAGGCTTCCGCAGTTATTTAGTTTAGATGGCCTTCAGCCATTATATTTTTATGTAATCAGACCCTTTACGAGGACTCGATGTAATAAGTATGTGATTGAACTCTATTATAACTCCTCGAGTACTGTGCGTGCCAGCATTACCGATCCAGGGATGACACTAATGCACAAAGGCTTGACCGTTTGAGGTCGGGTCGCTACAAGATGGTATCAGAGCACACGCTGACTATAGGACGTGACCATAGAATAAGCCACATGATTTCTCTTCTCTACTCATTTCTAATTCTCCTCTCTTTCTACTCTATAGATGGCAGATCCCACTCGTTATTATGAAGTATAATTCCCAATGTTATTATGAAGTAACCGCAGATACCGACCAGGGGCCAGGCCCACCTCTCACCTAGGTGGTCTCAACCTGTCTTGTCGCTCTGCTAGAAAGATCCTCACAGAGGGTCGTCGGGACAAATGTCCTTTCAGCCCCCAATCCGTGAATCACTCACGGATACTCTACAAGCTGACCCGACTTTAGTCACTACCTGAATGTTATGTATGTATGTATAGTATAAACTCGTGATCACCACCCGAGTGGCCACAACCCGATAGTATAGCATGGAAAATGGACAAGAATGTAGGGCCACTGATGATAAACTAGCATCCTATACTAAGCATTTAGGATTGCAGGTAAGGTATCAACAACCACAATTACAGGCTATGCAACAGTATAGGATTAACCGAAAATAGTAACATGCTACACTACTCTAATGCAAGCAGTAGAGGGAAGGAATAGGTGATATCTGGTCATCAGGGTGACTTGCCTGGAAGCTCTGCTGTAAACGGAAGATGAGTCATCATCGACGTAGTCGATCAAAGCGGCATCGGCAGCTCTCTCGGGGTCTATTGGAAAGAAGTAACTGAGGGGGAACACAATAAATAGCAGGGCAATCAAAGCATCACAAAGCATAACATGGCAATACATGGTGCTAGGGGTGGCCTAATGTAGGGCTACACATTACAGACGAAGATGGAAAACATCCGGAGGGGTTTTCCTGGGGTTAGGCATTTTCAGACGGATGAACCGTAGGTAAATGGTTCGATGTTGGCTATATTGGGGATGTGTGGCGGACGAAGGGACCACATATTCGGATTCGTCACGTCGTTCTGAGCAAATTTCATGTATAAAATTTTACAGCCAGCTACAGTTATTTTTCTATGAATTATCAAAGTTTAGCAATATTATGAAAATTCCTAAAATTTTGCTAAGCCTGAGAAATCGACAGTTTTAAACATCACTTAGCTGTTTTCTGGAGGCTATAGCCATTGTTCTATTCATGCAATGGGTTAGTGTCTTATATCAACATTGAACATTTTGTGTGAACTACATGTTAGTATCACCTTAATCCATATTAGAGTTCATTTGCTTGATCATCATCATCTCTAAAGTAGCTATGAAAATAAGGCTGTTTTCCTGTTTTTCTGTTAATAGAACATTGAACTTTATGATTTTCATAGGATTGAATCTATGCATCTAACGAATATGGCCTTTTCAAGTGTACTACCTTCCCATATTTTTCTTAGTCTTGTTAACCGTTGTTTAGCTGCAGTTTAGAGGCTGTCTAGAGGGTTAGTCATTGTAGATTTAGCAAAGCTAGCTAGCGGTACAGTAACATACAGTTACTGTAGCAGCAGCAGCATGGCAAGCAGCAGAGGAGGGCATGGCCACACACTGCACGCACACAACACACACACACATCATGCACGCACACAGGCATGTCGGCGGCCACGACGCTGGCCAGTGGCGTAGCGCTCGAGTGGCAGCAACAGCAGTGGCGGTGGCACTAGGCAGCGGTGGCGGCAGCATGGGGAGTAGTATCAAAGAGCAGACGTAGGGGCATGCATGAGTGGTTGCCGGGCAGCAGGCGCGAGCAGCGACAGCGGTGGAGGTGCGGGTGAGCCGGACTCGACTGTGGGGCGCGTGCGCATGCCGAACATGGATGTAGCATGGGGCAGCAGCAAGCGGGAGGGGAACGACAGACTCAGGTGGGCGAGTATGCGTTGCAGAGTAGCAGCGCAACAGGCAGTGGCGGCAGCGCCGACAGCGCCAAGCGGGCTGGAGGCGGGCACGGGGCGGTGCGCGGGCGCGACCAGGGAGTGTGTCATGGAATTGTCACGTCAGATGTCCTAGTGGAAGGACTTAGTCATGGATCCATTGCAACTAGGAAGCTTAAAGGGGTTAATCGGGACAAAGGACATGGGGTTTATACTGGTTCGGCCCCTTACGGTGAAGGTAAAAGCCTATGATCCAGTTTTGAGTGGGATTACTTATGTCTCGATTACGAGGGAGCGAAACCGCTTGACCTAGCTCTCGATCTGATGTTACTTGCCCTGAACCGCCGCCGGGTCGTCCCTTTATATACAGAGGTCGATGCCCAGTGGCTCATAGAGTCCCGGCCGGCTCATAAACAGTGTCCGGCTCAGTCTCTAACTATTCTGGCCTTACAATACAAGTCATGTACATATCACAGTTTATCTCTACGGGCCTTAAGTCGCCTTTGGGCTTTGGGCCTTTAACTGAGCCGCCATCTTCAAGCTTTATCTTGGGCTTCAAGAGTCTTCATAGGTATAACCCGTCCCCTCCTGGGCGGGTCATACCTAATAGTTATATCCCCAACATTAGGCCCCAGATTGATTTGAACTGGTTCATGTCAATCTTCAATACTTAAGCAAAATCTTCTGCTCTTCACTTGTATAAAAATTTTGTAACCCGCCATGTCGTTGTCCTTTGGATTTGTTGTAACCCGCTATGACATCATCTACCATTAATGCATGTTTTATCCAACGTATCTCAACAGATCCTTATCTTAATGACCATCCTGAGAATCAAGGCGTCCTTGTAGCTGGATAACCATGTTTTCGGTCTCCTCATTTTTCGCATCCACTTATCAGTCTTCCCTTATAAATAGACACAACCATGTCTTTCCTCATTCTCCCCTTTCCTCATCTTCTTCCTCTCGCAACCCTACTGCCGCTCGAGCTCTGCCAGCATTGTAGCGCACCTCGTCTTCCTCGACCATGGCCGCTGCATCAACCTGAGCCAGTCCAGAGAATGGCGGCGACCCTCCAAAGTAGATTTGCAGCTGTAAGTCTTCTCCTTCCCGCACCTCAGATCTACATTAGGGTTGGCAAGTTCCTCTATGTTCTTCGTGGTTCATCACGGTTTCTTCGTAGTTCTTCCACCGCGGCCTCATTTGATCCAAAAGTAGTATGGAACTTATGCGGTAGTTGTTTCGCGTCCATTTTTGATACTAGCAGATCTCTTTTTCTTGCAAAGAAGCCTCATTAGAACTCACAAACTCATCTGTACCACATTTTTAGGTCAAGAATATTTTCTTTTCTGAACAGCCTTTCATCCAAAATAATAGCTGCAACCTGTGAAACTTGTTTATGCAACACTTAGGCAAAAACTTTATTTGTTAGATCCACCTAGCCACGGCGACTCTTATCACCGGCTTAAAAAGGAAATGCTCAAATTGATACTCTTGAATGCCCATGGTGGTTTAGATAACTTAACTGCTTGTGGCGCTCATGGCGGCTTAAATTATCTGACATAATTAGCCTTATACCATTAGCCCCCTTTATAAGGTGCCATCTTGAGTATGCACTGTAATGTTTTTCTTCGTCTTAAATTTGAACCAGAATTTTTTACTCTTTCTTAGGCTTTCATACCAATGGCACCGAAACCACCCACTTCATGCAACTGGTTCAAATCCATCATCACAGATAGTACGCTTGATGACTTTGTGAAGACCGGCTATCTGCCGAAGAAGGAAGTTATGTCCTATCGTGCTCCTGACCCGACGGTGGAAATTCCCCAGCCCAAAGCGGGGGAGGTCATCGTCTTCACTGATCATATGAACCGGCTCAAAATTCTTTACGGACGTCCTACACTTCTTTGACCTCCATCCTCAAGACATCGGACCCAATTCCGTGTCTAATATTTGCAATTTTCAAGTGTTCAACGAGGTATATCTTGGAGAAGAACCCAACTTGCTACTCTTTAGAGAGTTATTCTACTTGAACCGCCAGAATGAGTGTGCCAACGGACAAAGCTTGGAACTTGGCGGTGTCTCAATACATCATTGGAGAGACGTAATTTTTCCTTATGCCAACCCACCAAGTCATCCCAAAGACTGGAACCAGACATGGCTCTACTGTCAAGACACTTCTCCGGCTGATGAGAATCCTCTGCCCGGCTTTTGTGCTCTGCGTCTTGATTCCAAACATCCACTTCCTGATAAGATAACAGCTGCCGAACGCAAGACGCTCGCCACCACCCTGGCTAAAATCAAGGCTCTTCTGGGGAATGGGCTAAATGGCATTGATTTATTCCGGGTTTGGCTCGCCTGGCGGGTTATTCCATTGAGCGGCCGCCCCGGCCTGATGTGCACCTACACATGCAAGAAAGATGACCCTCTACGACATAGTTCTGACGATTTGCCTGACCACGTCATCAGCGACATGACCTAGTCTCTCCTGAATGAAAGCCTAGCAGACTGTGGTAAGGTGGGCTTAAGCCCCTTCTGCGAAGCTAACCCGGCTCCCGCGATAAGCCACCCATCTGAAATAATTACCTTCATCCCTTGATGTTTTATCTGTATTCACACTTTTGTTGATGTTCACAGGCTGGTGATAAATTCTGGAAGGCTAAATATGAACTGAAGCTGCGAACAAAGCCAGCAAGGCCAAGAGAGCCGCCAGGAAAGAGGTTGCAAAGAAGAAGGGCAAGAAAGCCACCACTTCTGAATTGCTTCGGCTAGAAGATACTTCCGAGTCGGAGGTAGCCCTTGACTCTCTTGGCTCCTTTTTTAACCACCTTATTGACATTGATTATCAGCAGGAGGACATAGGAACAAGTCATGGAAAGGATGAAGAGGTAACTATCATTTCCTTTGACTCCGAGGCTTTGCCAAGACAGAAAATCCGAAGAATAACCCGGAAAGTAAGATTTTCACATCACTTAGCTTATCAAGATCGTCAATTTCTTTTGAATCGACAGATTCATGAGAGCCGGAGGTGGACCCGGACCAGCAAGTATGCGGAACTCTCCTCCGGCTTACCGAATACACCAATGAACCGTCGGAACAAGGTCACCTCCGATTTAAATCTCTTTTATCCTTTGGCGGGTCTCACTCGCCAACCACTCAATTCTTCTAACTCAAATTATCAGGAAACTTCACCTTCCTCTAGCGACTCAATGCAGTCCAATTTGTCGGCTTTCAAGACCACTCCAGGGTAATGATAACCTGCTTATCCTGTGTTTGTTTCATTGTATTTGCGCTGACCTTTTGATCTTATGTGGCGGAAAAGTAAAGCCTAGCAAAAAGGTGAAGAAGAACAAGCCGACTGAAGAACCGATCTTCAAAGAGCCGGAACATGGAACAGCCGCACCTGAAACCTCAACTCATGAGCCCCCACCTGAGCCAGCTCATGACAAGCCAATGCCAATTGCTGACACGCCTGCCGAGCAAGCTGCCGATGGCTCTGAAAACCCAGAAGTCCCTAGCTCGGCCAGGACGGATGATCCTCAAGACGCTGATGTCGAACTCACCAAGACCGGCGACATTGAGGCGGGGAGACCAACTGTGCTGGCCAAATGTTCTACCAAAGAAGAGCACCTGGAACGTTGCAAGGCCAAGTTTGATGTTGTTGATTATACTCACATGTGTATTGGAGAAGTTTTTTCTCGCTATATGAGCCAAGTACACAGCAACCGTGACGTCGAAATTGACATGGTGAAGGAGATGCACCAGAAGTTTGAGGTACAATCTCTTCTCTTCATTGGATTACCCTTACTACGCTAGCCCCCAAGTCTATTGCGTATGATGAATATGCTGTAGACTTAGAAACAAACTTATGAATATTAGTGATATATTTGGACAAAACATGTAAGAAATCTAGCTTACATCGTAGCCCCCAAGGGCCGGCTTAAGCAGCATGTTTGAGCCGGTCCTTGACATGCTTGAATAGAATACTTGTAAAATGTTTAACAACAATATGCATTAGCCCCCAAGTGTCAAGTGCTCTTGCTGGCAAAGTACTTGGGACTTACTCTCATGAACCGCCTCCTAGATAAAATTCTTCGGTAGACATTATCCCCCAAGTGCCAAGTGTTGTTGCTTGCAAAAGGCTTGGGACTTTAATATTATATGCTAACAGTCATGATTTTAACCCGGTATTTGTACAGGCCACCACCAGTCAACTTGAATCAGAAGTATCTGACTTGAAGAACCGCCTACAAGCACAAGAGACGGAAACCCAAAGAGCCAACTCCAAGTTTGAATTCAGTATATCTGAACAAGAGAAACTGAAAAAAGACTTTGAAATGGAGAAAAAGGCCTGGGCTGATGAAAAAATTGCTCTAATCAATCGAGCTGAGAAGGCAGAGGCGACTCTTGAAGAGGCGAACATTGAATTATCCGGCTTAAAACGCCATGTCTCTTAGATGGTATCAACAATCTTTGGTAAGTCGCCCTGCAAGTGTCAAATATTTGAATTTTTCTACTGATCATATAAATTGTCATTAACTCACCTAACATTGCTATGCAGGCCCCAGGAGTTCAAATCTCAACCAAGACATGCTGATAAAGCTGAAGGCAGTTTATACGTTGGTGGAACAACTCTACAACGGGTCTCAGCGCGCCTTAGCCACAATGGCCCAGTCAAATGAAGTGCCCACTCTCCTGGAGGATGTGCTAAGAAAACTCTCTGTGCTGCCCTAGCGATTCACTGAACTAAGGCGATCGTCTGCAAGAGCCGGAGATGTGGCTGCCTTAAGTCGGGCCAAAGCTTGGCTACCAGAGTTAGACCCGGCCGACATCACCGTTGGTTACCCAAGCCTTAAGGAGGATGGCACTCCCTTTGAACAGGAAGACTTCGCCACTTATGTGAAGGAGATACGCCCCGTGGCTACCCTGATAGCTGATGAAGCAGATCTCACGAAGTACCAGCCGGTTTATGACACGGAGAACCGGAGAATTCCCACGCCACATTATAAAGTGACCAGGCTGATCCCCCCCAATCGATAAGCATACCTTCGCCCCTGAAGTTGACCCGGCCGGACTAATTGATGATGAAGCTGAATTTGAAGCTTTGAATGGCATTGACTGGTCATCATCAACTTTCTAGGAAAGGGAACAGGGCGAAGAAGCGGAGAGGGCTGACCCGGACGGTTCAGGTCAACACGAGAATTAACCCGCCAGGCGGTTCATACCTGTGATCTGCTGAAAAACAATATGAATCATTTGGACTTGGGGAGTCATGTAATAGGGTAGAAATAACTTTGTTTTGCCGTGCCATCGTGCATGTTTTTCGTTCTCAACACTTGTTAAGCCACCATCTTATATTCACCCGTATTATACTTATCATCTGTTTTCCTTATGCTTTAGCAAGGCTCTGAACTGTCCTGCACACAGAAATAGATCACAAGATCCCTTGGCGGCTTACCGCAAGGCGGGTCATAATATCTTGACATATAACCATTAAGATGGAAAAAGAGTCACAGATAAGCCTGTTGTGACATATAATTTTGAAACACGACTATAATATCATACAGGTGATCTTTGGATTTGTACTGCCAGTTTATGTGACCCGAACAGTAAGGGTGATAACCCAATCTTTGGAAACCAACACTTCCAAAGATATGATGATTCTCATATGTTGGCGACTTATCATCCAAAATCAAGCCGGGTTAAATTTAAACCACGCTTACACTTGGATCTTTGAACGAAAAAGTCTCAAGTCAAAATAAAAGTTGCTTGCAAATAAAACTTAAGCCAAATAAGAAGAAATAATTGAGGCTTCTGATTCGAATATGATCAGTAAACCATTCCAAAGGGATTAAGCTAGGATTCAAATACGATCATGTAGCCCCTAGTGGTTTTGGCGTTGCGCCGATCAAGAGGGTACTGACATGTATGTTCTCTTTGGTTTGAATACGACCTATGTTTGAACAGGAAGCCCCCTAATGACCTTAAGAGTTTTTTAACGACTCTGATTCGAAAACGGACAAAGTCGGACCCAAAAATGGGTTAAGCTATGATTTGAATACGATCAAGAAGCCCCCTAGTGAGCTTGGCATTGTGCCGATCAAGAGAGTACCGACAGGTATGTTCTCTTTGGTTCGAATACGACCTATGTTTGAACAGGAAGCCCCCTAATGATCACGAGGTTTAACGGCCAGATTCGAATACGATCATGAGCCGGACCAATTGAGTTAAGCTAGATTCGAATACGATCAGCCCCCAATCGGTCATTTGAAATGAAAATGATGAAGACATATGATCTTTGAGGATGAAAAGGACAGAGGTCCTGCTTTATTTATAATATATACATCGTCAAAATATGTACATCATGAGAGCCGGTGGCTCAAGTGTAGTAAGGCCGCAGATGAGTGATATTCCATGGTCGACGGGTCTCTTCCTCTAACTTACATGAATCTTTGTGCTCTCGAACATCGATAAGGTAGTATGACCCATTATTTAAGTTCTTGCTGACCACAAAGGGCCCTTCCCAAGGTGGGGATAACTTGTGTGCATCAGTTTGATCATGGATGAGCCAGAGCCCCAAATCACCTTCCTGAAAGGTTCTAGATTTAACCCGGCGGCTGTGATAGAGGCGCATGTCTTGTTGGTAAATCGCCGAGCGGGCTGCTGCCAAGTCACGCTTTTCATCCAACGGGTCAAGTGCATCCTGACGAGCTTGCTCGTTATCAACTTCAACGTAAGCCGCCACACAAGGCGAGTCATGACAGATGTCACTAGGTAAAACCGCCTCTGCTCCATAGACCATGAAGAAAGACGTGTAACCCGTAGACCTGTTAGGAGTAGTATTGATGCTCCATATCACAGAGGGTAACTCCCTGACCCAACAACCCGACGTCTGTTGCAAGGGAACCATCAGCCGGGGCTTGATGCCTTTCAATATTTCCTGATTGGCTCTTTCAGCTTGACCATTGGACTGAGGATGAGCCACTGATGAAACATCAAGCCGAATATGCTCATGTTGAAAAAAATTCTTCCATGGTGCCTTTAGACATATTGGGTACCATTGTCAGTTATAATGTTGTCTGGAAAGCCAAAGCGAAATATCACCTTCTTCATGAATTGAACTGCCGTAGTTGTGTCACGCTTACTAACCGGCTCTGCCTCAACCCACTTTGTGAACTTGTCAATAGCCACCAAGAGGTGGGTATTTTTATCTTTGGACCTTTTGAAAGGCCCAACCATGTCAAGCCCCCAGACTGCAAACGGCCAAGTAATTGGAATCATCCTCAACTCTTGAGCCGGTACGTGGGCATGTCTCGAGAACTTCTGACAACTGTCACATTTACTGACCAGATCCTCCCCATCAGCGTGAGCCATCAGCCAATAAAATCCATGACGGAAAGCCTTGGCCACAAGGGACTTTGACCCGGCATGATGGCCACAATCCCGTTCATGAATCTCACGAAGAATTTCTTGGCCTTCCTCGGGAGAAACACAACGCTGAAATGCTCCAGTGACACTGCGGTGATGCAACTCGCCATTGGCAATTATCATTGACTTAGACCGCCGGGTTATCTGCCTGGCCAAAGTTTCATCCTCAGGCAACTCGCCCCGGGTCATGTAAGCCTAGTATGGCACTGTCCAATCTGGGATGACGTGAAGAGCCACCACCAATTGTGCTTCCGGGTCAGGAACAACCAAGTCTTCCTCTGTAGGTAACTTGATAGAAGGGTTATGCAGAATATCAAACAAAGTATTAGGCGGCACCGGCTTATGCTCAAACCCCAGCCGGCTTAAGGCATCAGCCGCCTCGTTCTTTCTGCGGTCAATATGCTCCACGTGGTACCCTTGAAATATCCAGCAATGGCATCAACTTCACGGTGATAAGCCGCCATGAGAGGATCCTTGGAATCCCACTTGCCTGAGACTTGGTGAGCCACCAAATCTGAGTCGCCAAAGCACCTTACTCGGCTTAAACTCATCTCCTTAGCCATCCGAAGACCATGGAGCAAGGCCTCATACTTAGATGCATTGTTAGTACAGGGAAACATCAACCGTAGCACGTAACAAAATTTGTCACCTCGAGGGTAAGCTAACACAACTCCAACCCCCGAGCCCTCCAATTGCCTGGACCCATCAAAGTGAATAGTCCAATATGTGTTGTCTAGCTTCTCTTCAGGCATCTATAGTTCTGTCCAATCGTTGATGAAGTCCACCAATGCCTGAGACTTGATAGCAGTGCGTGGCCTCTCTGTTTTGGATGATATCTCCTAAAGGAGCAGAACTGACCACAATGATGGGATGACCCAGAAAATATTGCTTAAGCTTTCGGCTTGCCATAAACACCCCATAAACAAGCTTCTGCCAATGCGGATACCTTTGCTTGGATTCAATAAGTACCTCACTGATGTAATAAACCGGCCGTTGAACTGGATGCTCCTTGCCAGCCCCCTTGCGCTCCACCACAATGGCTACACTGACGACACATGTGTTAGCAGCCACATGTAACAATAATGGCTCCTTATCAATGGGAGCAGCAAGGACAGGCGGCTCAGCTAGCTATCTCTTCAAACCTTCAAAGGCAGCGTTAGCAGCATCACTCCTGACAAAGTCGTCTGTCGTCTTCATCATCTGATACAGTGGTATGGCCTTCTCACCTAACCGGCTTATGGACCGGCTTAAAGTAGCAATACGACCTTCCAGACACTGAACGTTATTAATACATGCCGGTTTAGCCAAAGAGGTGATTGCCTTGATCTTCTCCTGGTTAGCCTCAATGCCTCTATTAGAAACTATAAAACCCAAAAGCTTGCCTGCAGGTACACCAAAAACACACTTGGACGGGTTAAGCCTCATCTTGTAGACCCGAAGATTATCAAAGGTCTCCTTCAGATCATCTATCAAGGTCTCTTTCTCTCTGGATTTCACCCCAATGTCGTCCACATAGGCATGAACATTGCATCCAATCTGATTGTGAAGACAGTTCTGTACACATCGCTGATAAGTCGCATGGGCACTCTTAAGCCCAAAAGGCATAGACACATAGTAGAAGGCTCCAAACGGAGTAATGAACACCGTCTTCTCCTGGTCCTTAACTGCCATCTTGATCTGATGATAATCAGAGTAAGCATCCAAAAAGCTCAAACGCTCACAACCCGCCGTAGCATCAATGATTTGATCAATACGTGGGAGAGCAAAGGGATCAGTCGGACAAGCCTTGTTTAAGTATGTGTAGTCCACACATATACTCCAGGTGCCGTTCTTCTTAAGCACCAGCACTGGGTTAGCCAACCACTCTGGATGAAAAAGTTCGATAAAGAATCCAGCCGCCAAGAGCCGGGCCACCTCCTCACCAATGGCCTTACGCTTCTCTTCAATGCATCACCGAAGAAACTACTTGACCGACTTAAATTTTGGATCAATATTTAGAGTGTGCTTAGCGAGTTCTCTCGGTACACCCGGCATGTCAGAAGGCTTCCATGAAAAGATGTCCCGGTTCTCACGTATGAACTCGATGAGCGCGCTATCCTATTTGGGATCCAGATTGGCACTGATAATGAACTGCATAGATGAGTCGCCTAGAACAAAATCAACAAGCTTGGTGTCATCAGCCGACTTAAATTTCATTACCGGCTTATGCTTTGTGGTTGGCTTCTTCAAAGATGTCATGTCCGCCGGGTCAACATTGTCCTTGTAGAACTTCAACTCCTCTGTTGCACAAACAGATTCAGCGTAAGCAGCATCGCCTTCCTCACATTCCAAGGCTATCTTACGACTCCCATGCACTGTGATGGTGCCCTTATGACCCGACATCTTAAGCTGCAGATAAACATAACACGGCCGTGCCATGAACTTGGCATAAGTCGGTTATCCAAATAAGGCGGATACGGGCTCTTGATTTTGACCACCTCAAAAGTTAACTTCTCAGCCCTAGAATCATGCTCATCTCCAAAGGCCACTTCCAGTTCAATCTTACCCATTGGGTACGCCGACTTACCAGGGACCACTCCATGAAAAACAGTGTTGGAAGTCTTGAGATTTTTATCAGTCAAACCCATGCGATGAAAAGTCTCATAATAGAGGATGTTGATGCTACTGCTTCCATCCATGAGCACCTTAATGAATTTATATCCACCAACCTGAGGTGCCACCACCAAGGCCAAGTGACCCGGATTGTCAACCCGGGGAGGGTGATCTTCCCTACTCCACAGAATAGGCTGCTCAGACCATCTCAAATAACGAGGAACCACTGGCTCAACAGCATTCACAGCCCTCTTATAAAGCTTCTGGTCCCGTTTGCACAAACTGGTGGTAAACACATGATATTGTCCACTATTCAGCTGCTTTGGATTACTCTGGTATACACCCTACTGCTACTGACCTCCCTAGTTAGATTGCTGATTATAACCACCTTGATTACCTTGAGAGTTTTGAAATTTGGCATTTGAACCGCCGCCCGGGCCATGAAAGCCGCCGCCACCTGAGCCGCCGCCCGGCCCATGATTACCGTCGAACATGTTGGAATTATTGAAAGCCTTCATGATTGTGCAGTCCTTCCATAGGTGAGTGGCCGGTTTCTATGGGGTGTCGTGTCTCGGACAGGGCTCATTCAGTAACTACTCAAGCGTGGGGCTTAACCCGCCGGACCGAGGAGGTGGTCTCCCCTTACGTCGTTGATTGTAGCCCTGCACATTGGTGTTAGCCATAAACTCCAAGCTACCATCAGCCTTATGTTTATTATTACCTTCTTGATTTGCCGGGTTATGTTGAGGACCCTTGGCGCTGCCGTTCTTTTTTCCCTTCCCTGTCTTCTCATCATCAGACTCGGGATCCTTAGTACTATCAGAGTCGGCGTACTTGACTAGAGCCGCCATCAGCTGACCCATGTCATTACAATCGCGCTTGAGCCGCCCCAGTTTCATCTTCAGAGGCACAAAACGGCAATTTTTCTCCAACATTAAGACTGCAGAGCCGACATCCCTCTTACCAGACGAATGTATTATGGCTTTGACCCGGCATACCGAATGGGTCGTGGACTCTCCCTCGTCTTGCTTGCAATTAGTTAGATCCATGATTGACATTGGCTTCTTGCATGTATCCTTGAAATTCTGAATGAAACAGGATTTTAACTCTACCCATGAACCGATGGAATTAGGCGGCAACCCCTTCAACCAAGTGCGGGCCGTCCCATCAAACATCATGGTGAAGTACTTGTCCATCGCAGAGTCACTGACCTCCAGTAACTCCATAGCCATCTCATAGCTTTCAATCCACGCCCCAGGCTGTATGTCGACCGTGTAATTAGGCACCTTTCAAGGCCCTTTGAAATCCTTGGGCAAACGCTCGTTACGCAGAGCCGGCACCAGACAAGGGACACCTCCGGTCCTAGTGGTCACACCTGCCTCAATAGAAGTCCTCGGATAAACCAGAAAAGGCTGGTAAGTCGCCCGCTGAGCAGCCTGCTGAGCCGCCTGCTAAGCCTCCTAACGTATTCTGTCCTGATCAACCAAGTTAAGAGCTCCATCACGCGACGGGTCATGCCCGCACGGCTGGTCACGGCACCGAGCATTGCTTGAAACGGCCGCTGAATCCATGTGCCTGCTATAACTCGGGCTCCGGCTTGGATGAGGGGTTGAATGAATCATGTCTCGGCTGTATGAGTACGCCTCCTGCTACGCTAAAGCTGTCTGAAGAAGCTCTCTGATCCTGCGAGTTTCAATCGCCGTCGGAGAGTCGCCCTCCATCGAGAGAGTCGCTAACTGTGCCGCCGCAGCAATCATGTTCTCCAAAGAGTTAGAATAATGACACGGTGGTGTTGATACATACTGAGGCAGAGCAGTGTTCATCCGAGGTGGCTCCATCGTACGTGGCTAAACCGGCGTCCCAGCCCCGGGTGTTGCAACCCGGTTTACCTCTGGCGGGTTACTGGGCCTTGCCCCATGCGTTCGGAAGAGGTTTCGAGGATCATAAACCGGAGGTGGACGGGACTGACTCTTCTGATACCTTCTCATCATGACCTTGTTTGATGCTTTCTGATCCACCATGAGTTGGAAAGCCTGCGACTGAATCTGCTGAGCCTGAGCGTCCAGAGCCAGCCGCTCTACGGTCATCCTGACATCTTCCGCCGCCAAGCTTAGCCTGCACTATATCTTGTTTTAACTATGCCACTTCCGCATCATGTTGAGCTTGATCCGCCGGGTTGACCGTGGCAGTTAACAGAGATGTCGTCTTATCCATGAGATCCATCAGCAGCTGAGCCATCGGGGCCACAGGGCCTCCTGCCCCGGCTGCCGCTGACCTAGAGATTATCGCTGCCGCAGTCGTAGAGTTTTGAACGGGTTGCGTGCCAGCCATGAAGATCCCGACTCTGCTCGGCGGCTCAAGGAGGTCCGGAATACTACTGCCATCAGAACAGTCCCCAAGCTCGCTGTCTTGCAATTGATACAATGAATCCGTCTCACCCATGGATGACTCGCAATCAGAGTAGATGCCCGTCTCACAGGCCAATACAGATCCTTCAGAAAGTTCTCCTCCGTGGATGCATCCCACGAAGGCACGCTTCATAGCAGGCTGAGCCCGGGCGGGTCTCGCACGTTGAGCCGTCTCGACGAGGTCGGTGCAGATGTTCGGCTCAGGGCCCGGCTCGCCGATCTTGCCGATGAAGATGTGGATTCTGGTGAAGGGGACACGGTACCCGTACTCAATTGAGCCGGCCTCGGGCCCCCAGCCTGCATCGTCAATGTAGAGCTTGCCACGACGACTCTTGGTCATCCAGCCCACAGCATATCCCTTGAGCCCTTTGAAGCTGCCCTTCAAGAACTCAAATCCACTATGCGTTGGCCCCATGGTGGGCGCCAACTGTCGTGGAATTGTCACGTTAGATGTCCTAGTGGAAGGACTTAGTCGTGGAGCCATAGCAACTCGGAAGCTTAAAGGGGTTAATCAGGACAAAGGACACGGGGTTTATACTGGTTCAGCCCCTTACAGTGAAGGTAAAAGCCTACGATCTAGTTTTGAGTGGGATTACTTATGTCTTGATTACCAGGGAGTGAAACCACTTGACCTAGCTCTCAATCTGATGTTACTTGCCCTGAACCGCTGTCGGGTCGTCCCTTTATATACAGAAGTCGACGCCCAGCGCCTCATAGAGTCCCGGTCAGCTCATAAACAGTGTCCGGCTCGGTCTCTAACTATTCTTGCCTTACAATACAAGTCATGTACATATGGAGGTTTATCTCTACGGGCCTTAAGTCGCCTTTGGGCTTTGGGCCTTTAACTGAACTGCCATCTTCAAGCTTTATCTTGGGCTTTAAGAGTCTTCATAGGTATAACCCGGCCCCTCCTGGGCGGGTCATACCTAATAGTTATATCCCCAACAGAGTGCCCTGGGACAACCATCACGTGGCGGGAGCGCGGTAGGAGCAGGCATCACCTGCCATGGCGGACGACGGTGGCAGCTGCGTGTTAGTTCAATTTGAGTGGACGAGCATGGATTCGACTACGCATAAGACACGCGCACCTCCTGGGAGCACCTGATGCACGACATCGACCTTGCTTTTCTTCGAGGAAGGCCCCATCAACGACAACTGCTTGGCAGTGGTGCCATGGCCACAATGGTGCACGGTGCCGTGGGGACGGCAACGGAAACGAGCAATTGAAGGAAGGGAAAACAGAGGCGAGCTCACAGCGGAGCACCAGAATGGCTCGGAAGCGTCGGGGTGGTCGGGGTGTTGCGGATCCAGCAATGGCGTCAGCGGGGCAGTGAAGGGGAACGACTCGATCTGCATGACGTAGGGGTGTTGAGCTTGATCCTGTGGTCGTAGACGACACAGCGGAGGTTGGTGAAGTTCTTGAACAAGTGTTCAGGCACCGGGGACGAGGGTGGGCGCGTGGACGAGGTCAGCCATGGCGACGGTGCTTCGGTTGCGAGATGCGGGGAAGAGGGCGAGCGAGGGAGAGAGGGAATGTGCGCTAGTGTTCATTCCATGGGGGTTGGGGTTGCTATTACCCATCCCCTCGTCCGCGGGATGGACGACAGCAGGGGCCTTGGTGGCCATGGCCGGGTGGATGGGCGCCACACCCTCTCTGATGAACAGAGTAAGGGGGTGACGCTGGGGTGGGCTGGGTCTCAGACAGGTAAGCCCAGGTAAGTGGACTCTGGCCTAATTTGTTTGATTTCTTTTCTGTTTTATTCATTTTTGTTTCTATTTTGATTTTATTCAAGCAGTAGATGCAATCTATAAAATGTGGAGTTGGCTCCTTAATTAATAGTGCCTTTTTATGTGTTGCCACAAAGTTTGCACTATCTTTGGGGTCTGTTTGGATTTTCATCAAATGGTAAGGCATTATTAATATTACTTTGCTACTGTTTTAATTATCTTGGGGGAATTTTAATAGCTCAGATAATGTTGGTTTCATTTTGTAATTGCTTATGGATTAGTTGCAAAATTATGAACTATTTTGTTTTACTGTTTGAAGAAATGATAATTTGACTTGCATTTAAAATTTGAATTTGAGTTGAATTATTTCCCAAATCCATTTTATTTAGGATAACCAATATGACATGGATAATTAATTATCATTGGTGATAGGGTTGAGATCTAGGGATGTTATACATGATGTTAACAAGATCTATTCATGTAGGAATAGACCCCATCTTTTTATTCTTAATAGCAGCGATACATGTGTGTCATGTCTCTTTCTTTCACTGATATTGAGCACCGCAAGATCGAACCCCTCAAAAAGCAACTCTTCCCATTGCAAGCAAAATCAATCTAGTTGGCCAAACGAAACCAAAGTTTTGGAGAAGAAGTACGAATCTACAAAGATCATGCACAAAAGAGTTCAGCAAAGGCTCAAATAATATTCATGGATAGATCTGATCATAAATTTACAATTCATTGGATCCCAACAAACACACCACAAAAAGTGATTACACCGAATAGATCTCCAAGAACATCGAGGAGACCATTGTATTGAGGATCGAAAAGAGAGAAGAAGCCATCTAGCTACTACCTAATTAAAGACCCGTTGGTGTGTGGTAAGCTACTCACGCGTCATCAGAGGGGCAAGGGTGATGATGATATACCCCTCCGTGATCGTTGCCCCCTCCAGCAGAGTGTCGGAAAAGGCCTCTAGATTGCATCTCATGGTTTTGGAACTTGTGGTGGCTAGAATTGTGTTTCATCGACTCCCCTAGTTTTTTTGGGATTTTAGAGTATTTATAGAGCTGAAAGTCGGTGGAGAAGCTTCCCATGGGCCCTACTACCCACCAGGTTGCACCAAGGTCCTCTGGTGTGCCGTGGTGCCTAGTGGGCTCCACGGGCCTCCTCTGGTGCACTTCATTGGCCTCCTGGGTGTCTTATGGGCGGAAAAAATCTCCAAAAAGTTTCGTGGCATTTGGACACCATTTCGTATTGATTTTCTGTCAAGTAGAAGACAAGCAAAAAATAGCAACTGACACTAGGCACTATGTCAATTGGTTAGTCCCAAAAATGATATAAAGCTGCTAGTAAATGAGTATAAATCATCCAAGAATGATACTTTAATAGCATGGAACAATAAAAAGTTATATATATGTTGGAGACGTATGAGCATCCCCAAGCTTAATTCCTGCTCTCTCGAGTAGGTAAATGATAGAAACATAATTTCTGATGTGGAATGCTACCCATCATATATTCATCACATATTCTTTTCTTTGTAGCATGGACATTTGGAATTTATATGATTCAAAACAATAGTCTATAATTTGACATGAAGACCTCAATACACAAGCATATCAACCAGCAACTATGTCTTTCAAAATATCAACACTAAAGAATGTTATCCCTGGCCCATCATGCTCAATCATTGATCCATTCATGAAACACACTCAAATATTAGCTACGTCCAATGCACAAGTATGATAATAGTGTTCCCTAGTTGGTGCTTTATAAGAGAAGATGGAGACTCAAATAAAAATAAAAAATGCATAAAGTAAATAGATAAGCCGTTCACAGAGGGAAGCAGTGATTTGTAGAGGTGCCAGAGCTCAAAGCTTAAATTGAGAGATAAAATTATTTTAAGAGGCATGCGTTTCCCGTCAACGAAAATGACAAAGAATTCCCAATACTTTCCATGCTAGATAAACCATAGGCTGTTCCCGAACATAAAATAAAGTTTATTCCTTTTCCACCATTCTTGCACAATCCATGGCTAGCGGTATCCACGGGTGCCTTCCATACTAACGCTTTCCAAGGAGTTTATTATTTGATAACATAAAGTAAATTTCTTTATCATTTCGGATCTGGGTATCCCTATTACGTCCCACACTCTCGTGCAATGACAAGTGAATAAACACTCATCGTGCGAATAAAGTATCTAGCATGGAAAATATTGGCCACCCCTACAACTTCATGAGCGGTACGGGCAGACAAAAAGGATATTCATTTGAAAAATAGAGTTGGTACATACGAATTTACTTGGGACGACACGGAAATATCGCATATAGGTAGATACGGTGGACTCATTTGGCACATCTTGGTTTTAGGGAGTTGGATGCACAAGCAGTATTCCTGCTTTGTACAAGGAAAGGCTAGCAAATACTTTGAGACGCGACCAACCAAGAAACAAAAACAATCATAAATGAGCACTAAGCATAACTAACACCAAATAATGCACCACAAGTAGGATGTAATTTCATTGCATAACTATTGACTTTCGTGCTTGCATAGGGAATCACAAACTTTAACACCAATATTCTTACTAAAGCATTACTCACCAACACGATGCACATATTATTATATCCATATCTCAAAACTATTGAAAGGAATCAAGTTTAATATCCAATGATCCTCATGATAGTTTTTATTATCATTCTGGAATATCTATCACTGTGGGACTAATTTCATGTATTAGCATTGCTTATAACAAGCTCTCAAACAAATTTAAGTGAAGAACAAGAGCACAATTATTTCTTCAAAATTTCATCTCTCAAAATAATTTAAGTAAAGCATGAGAGTATATTTCTTCAAAATTAAACCACTACCGTGCTAAAAAGATATAAGTGAAGCACTAGAGCGATTCGATAGTTCAAAATTTTAAGTGAAGCACTAGAGAAATTCTAACAAATCATAATATCATTATGGCTCTCTGAAATAGGTGTGTCCAGTAAGGATGATTGTGACAAACTAAAAAGCAAAACAAGCAAAGACTCATATAATACAAGACGCTCCAAGCAAAACTCATGGTATGTGATGAATAAAAACATAGCTCCAAGTAAAATTACCAATGGTCGTTAGAAGAAACAGGGGAGACTACAAACAAATACACATTCGGGACATTTTGGGCCGAATGATTTTTTTTCCTGTCATGCTTATGACACTTCTATGACGATAATTGTTACAAAACCCAGTATCATCATAGATGTGGTGGGATCCTACTTCTATGACAAAAAATCATGATAGAAAATGGGCTTTTCATTATGGGCGGGCCAGAGACGCACCTGCATGACATTCTTTGGGCTGTCCCTGGCGGAAAAGATCGTGGTAGAAGTGAGGGCAAGGAAAATTTCAGGGAGTTCCTGGTTACGGTGGGTGGTTGGGGCCTAGCGATCCACGGAGGTTTGCATGTTTCTCTCGTACACGTACGTGCATGTGTGTGAGGCGTTGGGCTCTAACTTAACCGGAGCGAGGCATTCGCGTACTGAACCCGAGTGATTGCACTGGCGACGTTACTGAACCCTCGCGATCGATCTCTGGCTGTTAACTAAACCTGAGCGATTCCTTCTCTATTGCTGCTAACTGAAGCCGATCGAACCTGCTACCTCCTGAAGAACAATGAGCGTTGTTGGGGCTTGGATGAACAGTTCCCAGTGGGGGTTGGATAAACAAGACCCCGTGGTAGTGGAGGTCGTTGCTGCTGGATGAACAGGACCCTAATCGAGCCAGTTGGGGGTGGATGAACAGGACCCCATGGAGGGCTTTATGAATAGCAGCCAGTGGAGGGCTGGTTGAACAGTAGCCCGTGGAGAGGGCTGGTTGAACAATAGCTGGTGGAGGGTTGGATGAACAGTAGCTCGGGAGGGCTGGTTGAACAGGACCCGGTGGAGAGGGCTGGTTGAACAATAGCTGGTGGAGGCTGGATAAACAGGACCCCGTGGTGAACAGTAGTTGGTGGAGGCTGGAGGAAGTTGACAGTGGATGAATAGTAGCAGGTGGAGGCTGGAGGAAGTCGATGGTGGATGAACAGTAGCCTGTGGAGGATGGAACGAGGAGTAGATGGTGGATGAACAGTAGCCCGTGGAGTCTCGTTTTGCGGTATGCCACACCCCTCTAGATGAACGGGACCCCCGTTCAACCGTAGGCGCTCCAACACAAGTCTGTTTCCTCTGTTTTGCGGTACGCCACACCCCTCCTGATCAATAGCACCCCACTTCGACCGTAGGAGCTCGAACACAAGTCTGTTTCCTCCATTTTGCGGTATGCCAAACCCTTCCCGATGAACATGACCCCTTTTCGACCGTACATGGTCGAACACGCCAGACCCCGTTCCGGTTGTTCCGTCCATTCAGGCACCGGGGACGAGGGTGGGCGCATGGACGAGGTCAGCCATGGCGACGGTGCTTCGGTTGCGAGATGCGGGGAAGAGGGCGAGCGAGGGAGAGAGGGAATGTGCGCTAGTGTTCATTCCACGGGGGTTGGGGTTGCTCTTACCCATCCCCTCGTCCGCGGGATGGACGACAGCAGGGGCCTTGGCGGCCATGGCCGGGTGGATGGGCGCCACACCCTCTCTGATGAACAGAGTAAGGGGGTGACGCTGGGGTGGGCTGGGTGTCAGACAGGTAAGCCCAGGTAAGTGGACTCTGGCCCAATTTGTTTGATTTCTTTTCTGTTTTATTCATTTTTGTTTCTGTTTTGATTTTATTCAAGCAGTAGATGCAATCTATAAAATGTGGAGTTGACTCCTTAATTAATAGTGCCTTTTTATGTGTTGCCACAAAGTTTGCACTATCTTTGGGGTCTGTTTGGATTTTCATCAAATGGTAAGGCATTATTAATATTACTTTGCTACTGTTTTAATTATCTTGGGGGCATTTTAATAGCTCAGATAATGTTGGTTTCATTTTGTAATTGCTTATGGATTATTTGCAAAATTATGAACTATTTTGTTTTACTGTTTGAAGAAATGATAATTTGACTTGCATTTAAAATTTGAATTTGAGTTTAATTATTTCCCAAATGCATTTTATTTAGGATAACCAATATGACATGGATAATTAATTATCATTGGTGATAGGGTTGAGATCTAGGGATGTTATACATGATGTTAACAAGATCTATTCATGTAGGAATAGACCCCATCTTTTTATTCTTAATAGCAGCGATACATGTGTGTCATGTCTCTTTCTTTCACTGATATTGAGCACCGCAAGATCGAACCCCTCAAAAAGCAACTCTTCCCATTGCAAGAAAAATCAATCTAGTTGGCCAAACGAAACTAAAGTTTTGGAGAAGAAGTACGAATCTACAAAGATCATGCACAAAAGAGTTCAGCAAAGGCTCAAATAATATTCATGGATAGATCTGATCATAAATTTACAATTCATTGGATCCCAACAAACACACCACAAAAAGTGATTACACCGAATAGATCTCCAAGAACATTGAGGATACCATTGTATTGAGGATCGAAAAGAGAGAAGAAGCCATCTAGCTACTACCTAATTAAAGACCCGTTGGTGTGTGGTAAGCTACTCACACGTCATCAGAGGGGCAAGGGTGATGATGATATACCCCTCTGTGATCGTTGCCCCCTCCAGCAGAGTGTCGGAAAAGGCCTCTAGATTGCATCTCATGGTTTTGGAACTTGTGGTGGCTAGAATTGTGTTTCATCGACTCCCCTAGGTTTTTTGGGATTTTAGAGTATTTATAGAGCTGAAAGTCGGTGGAGAAGCTTCCCATGGGCCCTACTACCCACCAGGTTGCACCAAGGTCCTCTGGTGTGCCGTGGTGCCTAGTGGGCTCCACGGGCCTCCTCTGGTGCACTTCATTGGCCTCCTGGGTGTCTTATGGGCGGAAAAAAATCTCCAAAAAGTTTCGTGGCATTTGGACACCATTTCGTATTGATTTTCTGTCAAGTAGAAGACAAGCAAAAAATAGCAACTGACACTAGGCACTATGTCAATTGGTTAGTCCCAAAAATGATATAAAGCTGCTAGTAAATGAGTATAAATCATCCAAGAATGATACTTTAATAGCATGGAACAATAAAAAGTTATAGATATGTTGGAGACGTATGAGCATCCCCAAGCTTAATTCCTGCTCGCTCGAGTAGGTAAATGATAGAAACATAATTTCTGATGTGGAATGCTACCCATCATATATTCATCACATATTCTTTTCTTTGTAGCATGGACATTTGGAATTTATATGATTCAAAACAATAGTCTATAATTTGACATGAAGACCTCAATACACAAGCATATCAACCAGCAACTATGTCTTTCAAAATATCAACACTAAAGAATGTTATCCCTGGCCCATCATGCTCAATCATTGATCCATTCATGAAACACACTCAAATATTAGCTACGTCCAATGCACAAGTATGATAATAGTGTTCCCTAGTTGGTGCTTTATAAGAGAAGATGGAGACTCAAATAAAAATAAAAAACGCATAAAGTAAATAGATAAGCCGTTCACAGAGGGAAGCAGTGATTTGTAGAGGTGCGAGAGCTCAAAGCTTAAATTGAGAGATAAAATTATTTTAAGAGGCATGCGTTTCCCGTCAACGAAAATGACAAAGAATTCCCAATACTTTCCATGCTAGATAAACCATAGGCTGTTCCCGAACATAAAATAAAGTTTATTCCTTTTCCACCATTCTTGCACAATCCATGGCTAGCGGTATCCACGGGTGCCTTCCATACTAACGCTTTCCAAGGAGTTTATTATTTGATAACATAAAGTAAATTTCTTTATCATTTCGGATCTGGGCATCCCTATTACGTGCCACACTCTCGTGAAATGACAAGTGAATAAACACTCATCGTGCGAATAAAGTATCTAGCATGGAAAATATTGGCCACCCCTACAACTTCATGAGCGGTACGGGCAGACAAAAAGGATATTCATTTGAAAAATAGAGTTGGTACATACGAATTTACTTGGAACGACACGGAAATATCGCATATAGGTAGATACGGTGGACTCATTTGGCACAACTTGGTTTTAGGGAGTTGGATGCACAAGCAGTATTCCTGCTTTGTACAAGGAAAGGCTAGCAAATACTTTGAGACGCGACCAACCAAGAAACAAGAACAATCATAAATGAGCACTAAGCATAACTAACACCAAATAATGCACCACAAGTAGGATGTAATTTCATTGCATAACTATTGACTTTCGTGCTTGCATAGGGAATCACAAACTTTAACACCAATATTCTTACTAAAGCATTACTCACCAACACGATGCACATATTATTATATCCATATCTCAAAACTATTGAAAGGAATCAAGTTTAATATCCAATGATCCTCATGATAGTTTTTATTATCATTCTGGAATATCTATCACTGTGGGACTAATTTCATGTATTAGCATTGCTTATAACAAGCTCTCAAACAAATTTAAGTGAAGAACAAGAGCACAAATATTTCTTCCAAATTTCATCTCTCAAAATAATTTAAGTAAAGCATGAGAGTATATTTCTTCAAAATTAAACCACTACCGTGCTAAAAAGATATAAGTGAAGCACTAGAGCGATTCGATAGTTCAAAATTTTAAGTGAAGCACTAGAGAAATTCTAACAAATCATAATATCATTATGGCTCTCTGAAATAGGTGTGTCCAGTAAGGATGATTGTGACAAACTAAAAAGCAAAACAAGCAAAGACTCATATAATACAAGACGCTCCAAGCAAAACTCATGGTATGTGATGAATAAAAACATAGCTCCAAGTAAAATTACCAATGGTCGTTAGAAGAAACAGGGGAGACTACAAACAAATACACATTCGGGACATTTTGGGCCGAATGATTTTTTTTCCTGTCATGCTTATGACACTTCTATGACGATAATTGTTACAAAACCCAGTATCATCATAGATGTGGTGGGATCCTACTTCTATGACAAAAAATCATGATAGAAAATGGGCTTTTCATTATGGGCGGGCCGGAGACGCACCTGCATGACATTCTTTGGGCTGTCCCTGGCAGAAAAGATCGTGGTAGAAGTGAGGGCGAGGAAAATTTCGGGGAGTTCCTGGTTACGGTGGGTGGTTGGGGCCTAGCGATCCACGGAGGTTTGCGTGTTTCTCTCGTACACGTACGTGCATGTGTGTGAGGCGTTGGGCTCTAACTTAACTGGAGCAAGGCATTCGCGTACTGAACCCGAGTGATTGCACTGGCGACGTTACTGAACCCTCGCGATCGATCTCTGGCTGTTAACTAAACCTGAGAGATTCCTTCTCTATTGCTGCTAACTGAAGCCGATCGAACCTGCTACCTCCTGAATAACAATGAGCGTTGTTGGGGCTTGGATGAACAGTTCCCAGTGGGGGTTGGATAAACAAGACCCCGTGGTAGTGGAGGTCGTTGCCGCTGGATGAACAGGACCCTAATCGAGCCAGTTGGGGGTGGATGAATAGGACCCCATGGAGGGCTTTATGAATAGCAGCCAGTGGAGGGCTGGTTGAACAGTAGCCCGTGGAGAGGGCTGGTTGAACAATAGCCGGTGGAGGGTTGGATGAACAGTAGCTCATGGAGGGCTGGTTGAACAGGACCCCGTGGAGAGGGCTGGTTGAACAATAGCTGGTGGAGGCTGGATGAACAGGACCCCGTGGTGAACAGTAGTTGGTGGAGGCTGGAGGAAGTTGACAGTGGATGAATAGTAGCAGGTGGAGGCTGGAGGAAGTCGATGGTGGATGAACAGTAGACTGTGGAGGATGGAGCGAGGAGTAGATGGTGGATGAACAGTAGCCCGTGGAGTCTCGTTTTGCGGTATGCCACACCCCTCTAGATGAACGGGACCCTCGTTCAACCGTAGGCGCTCCAATACAAGTCTGTTTCCTCTATTTTGCGGTACGCCACACCCCTCCCGATCAATAGCACCCCACTTCGACCGTAGGAGCTCGAACACAAGTCTGTTTCCTCCATTTTGCGGTATGCCAAACCCTTCCCGATGAACATGACCCCTTTTCGACCGTACACGGTCGAACACGCCAGACCCCATTCCGGTTGTTCCGTCCAAGCCAGTTGGCTCCCATTGAACATGACCCATTCCGACCCAGTCTGTTGCCTCCCGATGAACAGGACGCGTTTCAACCCATTTACTTGGCTTCCGGTGAATACGACGTTGTTTCCTCTGTTCCGACCCAGCCGGTTAGCTGAAGGTGAACAGGACAACATCGCTGCCATCTATTGCCTCTCCATGTACACGATCTCTGGCTATCTATATGCACGAGTACGCGTTTCGAGACCTTGCTCGTATGTAAGTGTGGCCGTATTTTTTGGTGTGTGGTTGTATGTACGTGTACATGGTTTAGACAGGACAACCTGAACTGCTATGTGGGGGGCTCTACTATGACATGTGTTGCTACTTACTCGGCCTTGGTTCATCATTGCAGAGCGACCGATCGACTAGTATGTACGTACACATTCGTGACAAGACAGACAATGCTATGTATGCTTTGACCAGGTGGGTCCTAGCTGTCAGAGAAGATAAGGACTCACTTCCTTGTGTGCGAAGATATAGTTGCTGGGTCCCAGCTATCGAGGGGCGGGGGGGGGAGGGGGGTCATTTATTTGCCTTTAATAAGGACACACTTCCTTGTGTGCAAAGATGTAGCTGGTGGGTCCCAGCTGTCACGGGGAGAAAACATTATTTTTTAGGGTAAAAAGGATGCAGTTGCATGCATGCGTCCATGGGTGTGGTGCGTCCCCACTGTCAGCCTCTCACGTACAGTCATCTTCCGATGATTGTCCTTTGTTGACTACGTTGACCACACGGTGCCGAGCGCACCAAGGCTGGTGGGCGATGGCGAGGCCTCAGACTGGAATGACCCGGAGATGGAAGACGCGACAGTGGAGTCGCAGTTGCAGGGGAGTGGAAAACTTGACTGGTTCGAGTGCGCGACAACACTACCGCCCACGGGAGACACGAGCAAGAACAGAGGTTAAAGAAGCAGCACGACTGTTGGATTAAAATTCAACGGTCCAGCTGCTAGAATCATTTGTTGATGAAGTTGACAAAGCCCTGCGTACGCGTCAGCTTAGTAGGCCCACAAGTCAGCCACCAAATCTGCCGGGTCCCAGCTGTCATCGGGAGGAATAGTTTTTTTCATGTAACAAGGAGGCACTTCCTTCTGTGTGAAGATACAACCGATGGGTCCCAGCTGTCAGGGGGAGGAAACATTTTTTTCAACTTAATAAGGAGAAACTTTCATGCGTGCGACCATGGACCTCGTGGGTCCCAGCTGTCAGGCTCTCCACGTACAGTCCCCTTCCGATGACTCTCATTTGTTGACCACACTGCGCCGAGCGCAGCGAGGCGGTGGACGATGACGAGGCCGTGGACGGGAACGACCTGGAGATGGGAAGACACGCCAGTGGAGTCACAGATTGAGAGGAGTACAAGGGTTATAACTGGTTCTGGTGCGGCGTGGGGCTGTAGTCGTTGGAGAATAATAGGAGGTGTGGAGGGATAGCCTGGCTGGCGGTGGGGTAGCGCTTCGTAGTGATGCGTGCTAATCCGAGCCGCTAGCTACCGGAGGCCGGAGCAGGAGGTCCCGGCGACGCAGAGGGAAGAAGATGAGAGATTGAAGGTGAATGCCAGCCGTTAGATATAAATCCAATGGTTGTGGATGTGAGAATCATTTGTTGACTAAGTTAACAACACCTTGCGTAGGCTTCGACCTATTGGCCCACATGTCAGCCTGCAAAAATGTGGCATATATTTAACCCATGTTTTCTAGAATTTACAGTCCATTAGTTGGGCTAGGTGAACAAATAATTTCTCATCAATGCGTCCCATTTAATATTTTTTTAAGAAATCCCAGCCCATTTGAACTTTCTTGAAATACACGAATTAGCTGGGCTTGTTCTATATATAATGTTAGGTTAGAAGGAGCAATTAATATCAAAAAATAAACCAGAGCGACACATTATTTTACATATAAAATTAACAAATTAGTGAGTTATTGCTCAAAAGAAAAATGAGCGCGTTATTACTACATTGCTCCTTAAAATCTTCACAAGCTTTTGTACGCAATTAGCAGGATTTTCCTTGCGTGTGAGTCAAAATCAACCAGGATTTTCCTTGCCAACTTCTACTAAACATTTACTTTTATAAGTTAATAAGACGTGGGATGTTTTTATAATGTTTATATAAGTCTCTATTAAATATACGATAATAGTAATAATATAGATATATATATAATGTGGTTAGAAGGGAAAACATAAATTGGACATAGCATTATTATTCTTATATATAGATAAATAGAACAGAGATCTGTGTTTTATTATAAAAATACATTGGGTTGCCGATCTTTAAGAAAAAGTAAAACCTACGCTGGGAGGCCCATAGGCTGGTACGTATATGATGAACCTCAAAAAATAAGTTGAAACCACTGTCTCGACATGTCATGGGCTACGCATGTTAAAAAACAAAACCTAGGCCTAGCTGATACTTCTTCGCCCTCTGGAAAAAACGATACCAGCTAGTTCCCTGATACCCCTTTCCTGCAACAACAACAACTAAAAGATCCCCGATACCCCTGAAAAAAAGCTCTCCGATGACAGTCATCATTCGAAATTTATTTCGTTTATTAACTAAGTTGACAAACCTGTGTGCTCCAACGTCAGTATACAATTAGGAGGAAGCTTTTTCCAACAAGGCACTTGCTTGCGTACGGCTTGGACCTGGTGGGTCCCCACTATCAGTCTCTTGGCGTACAGTCCTCTCCGGATTACTCTCGTTTGTTGAGCATGTCGACAACGGCATACGGCAGCGCCACAGCGAGCGCACACGAATGAAAAAGAACCGGAGCAAGGGAAGGCACCTTCATTCTTTCAAACATAACGCACTAGCCTGGTGGTTGCAACCCTCTCACCCAAAAGCGGTACTACCCGGGTTCGATTCCAACTGGTGCAGTTGAAAAATATCTAACACTTGCCAAAGTTCGGTCCCTAGTTTGCCCAGTTTTTCGCACACTCAACATTGTCTTGCCATTTTGAAAATAGCATATCTTTTTGAATTTGCATCATATGAGGATGTGCTATACATGAATGTTGATCAGCATGATGTTAACTTCTTGTTAGTTCCATTTTTACCATGAATAAAATTTCCAACATTCTGTTATCCATGTTTGCAAAGTGCCTATTGATTTAAATGCTCTGCCTCTGAAACATGCAGTTTCTTATCCGAAAATCACTTGGACAAGCAACCATCACCGGTGTTGGATTTGATGCCGGCGCTTCTTCAATCCCCCGGTGATGTGAGAGGGAAATAAACTTCTGTCCCGTGCCTCCGGTTGGAGAATGGAGCGAACTGGATTAAAGAGGGGGCCGGCGGCACGACTAAAGAAGCACATTCGAGGCGTTTTTTTTCCAGTGGATGGCTCTCGATGGCGTTTTTTTACTTGCCTCTGCACCATACAACTTGTATTTTAGCCTCCCAGTCCGTGGTGGACCAGCAGCTCATTTGCTGGGCTATCCAACCTACAGAAAGCAACACTCGATTTTTCATCAAGCCCCCAAAACAACGCAATACTATGTTTGTTTTGAGGCCGAAAACATTATAGCAGGGGTTGAGCGGGGAGGGGGGAGACAGAGCAAAAAGATAAAAAGGAGCTGATACGCCATTGCTACCCTAACAAGCAGGTGCAATTCTTCTCAGGAAGAAGGTGTACCATTGACACCCACACATCACAGATCCCACAGTAGACATACTAACAAGTTCACACACAAGTATGACAGAAAAGGTAAACATTCGTATCAAACTCAGGTTCACAGGACACGTTCATATTCATAGCCAACATTCAGAATCAACAACTCAAAAGATTCATATATACACAGGTTCAGCATGTCTATGCATCCAAATGATTGATAGATCACAAGACAATATTCATAGATAATTCACAAAAAGATTCAGATATACACATGTTCAGTATGTTTATGCATCCAAATGTTTGAGATGACAACCAATATCATCCATGAACAAACTTTAATTATCTAGGGTACAAACTGGTAAATGGTGTTCAGTCGGAGGTACTTCTTGCTAAAATTAATGCTTGTACGAGTAAACTTTCGAGTACATAAGAGGCAGAACAGACAATCTGAACTTCTCTTGTAGGTTTATCTTTGAGATAGTGGCCTCGAGGCCGAGGGAGGTTTGAATAACTTGGCCACTACTTTCATCCAAGTAGTTTACTGGCTCATCTTTGTCCTGTAGCTCGCTAAAATTCTACATTGCAAACAAGAAAGGAGGCGGTCGATAAAATGAACCACCTAAATTTTTTGTGCAATTCAACTGAAATGGAGCATTCCTGGCATGCAGACTAATTAAGTGCCAGATGAATATACGCGTCAACCAACTTGTCTAGAATCTTTAGACTCCATGCCATATAGTTCGCTACCATATGTGCCGATAACCAAAAGGCACAAGTGGGGACCAAAGACTAGACTACGTTTTTCTGGGCTATGCTCCAAGCAATATTTTTGGCATTCACTCTCCTAATACTTGTAGTTTGACAGCTAGTTGACGCTGGTTGATACTCTAATGAATATAGGCACTTCTTGTCAACATCGATGCATATCTGAGTGAACTTTGGAGTACATACAATAGCTGAAGTATTTGTCCATCTGATCTTTTTTTGCAGTTCTACTGAAATCGCCCAATGTAATGATTTGCCTGCGAGTTCAGGCTCCAAGTTACTCCTTTATGAAATAGACAAACAGTAGCACAATACCAAATTACCAATACATTTGACAAGCACAATAATCAGGATAAAGACCGGTACCAACCTGTGTGAGGAAGCATATCAATTACTATTTTATCTGACTGGAAGACGAGATAAGCAACTGTCAGGAAAGGAAGGACGCAGTCGAGGCAATGAAGCACCCAAAGTTTTTGTGTAGTTCCACTAAAACCGAGCATCCCTATTAGCACATATATTGAGAGAGTGAGATTACTATAATAGTGGGACTAGTTGATGAAACATACACTAACAAATAGAAGCGCCCTCATTATCTTAATGGGTAAAGTTAGTAGCATAGTGTCTTGCTTAAAGAGAGGTATTTGTTTATTTAATTAGTGCCAATTAGCTCAACACTCAAAGCATTACCATGTATCATAGGTTGCAAAACTTTAACGTGCAAAGATAAAGGAGTTTCTTATGACAGTAGCAACACAGTAGCACGATACAAATAGAGATGACAACAAACTAATATGGATGAAGGCCTTAGGCTGGTACCAACCTAAGCAAAAAAGTTTGTTCAAGTAGTCCTGGAAGAGATGATAAATCACTCACTGGAATCACTCAATAGTATATATTTTTGTGCACTTCAAATGTATGGTTGAAATCACTCTTGTTTACCAGTGGTGAGATTATATCAAAAGATTATCAAGAACTTCTAGTAGAGTTAAAGCACTAGTTGGGATACAGCTCATTGTATTCTCTTGTGCAGTTCCACTAAAATGTACGATTGGCACAACATGATCCCTGTTTCCTCAAGTAGGAACAAGGTGAAACCTTCATTACCTTAGTGAGAAAGGATAGAAAGACATTAGCATATTATTTTAACAGTAGCATCAAATTCATGATGGACAATACGCAAAATGTTGCCTCATTGAACCAATGGCAATAAATTAACATGCAAAACAATAGCATTATTATGTCATGACATTACTAAGATTCCCTCCCAGCTCCACCACATGATTCACCTCCACAAACACACATACACACGTACTAAAGATTTGTTTAACTCCGACAGGAAAATTAAGGCAGCAATAAATTAGTGCTACTTAAGTACTCCTAATTGATTAAGTGACCTTGCAGGAGAGACAACAGAAGTAGAAGGGCTCCTTGGAGGATCGTCTCACATGTAAGGGAGACGTTGCCGGAGCCCTTGAATGGGCTCGACTGAGGCCTCCGCTTCTGCAAGATCACCTTGGCACTGATGATCGTGTAGAGTTGGGTCACACATGCATCTAGAATCCATTTAATTAGTATGATGTGTCGTCAAGCCAAGTACTAGTTTGCTGCATTTATCTTTCTATTTCTACTCTACTCTTATAAAAAATAGAGTTGGTGATGATGGTGTGTATGCCATCCTATAATATAGGTCGTCCGATATTCTGACAGATACGAAGGAAACTATGGCAATTTTGCAAAAACATACCCACACCCCTCTCCACATTTGCAAATAAGGCCTTCCCTCGTTCATCCTTTTCTCTCGCAAGATAAACTACTCATACAAATGCATCTTGATGTTACATGCAATGCACGGGCATCTTGCTAGTCTTCCAAGTAAATTAAGACTAGTAGCAACATAGCAATACAATACCACTAGCAAGATGTTAGGATAACATAGGACAATACCATCGTGTGATCTTCTTCATTTACTCCTCGTCCTTCTTCTTCGTAGTTTCTCTTTATCCTCACCAGTTGGTGAAACCAAGTACATGATTGGCCTTCTATTTCACAATTGGTTTGTTCAGTGAGGGAGTACAAGTGTACTAGTAAAAAATAGCATTATTTTCTCATGGCAGTCACAAAAATAGAGATGAACACATGCATTAAATATCATTCTTACCTAAAGGAAGGTTATGCTGCCAATATGGATGATGAAGATTGGAACACAGATCTCCCTTTGTGCAGTTCCACCGAAATGAACCAACGGTTCCATTCTGACATTCCAGTTAAACATCACAGAAGTCACTTCTTTTAAGTAGTGTTTTGTGTAGTGCACCAAAAGGTCGCAATAGCAACGAAGTGAAATGGATATCCCTGTTTGCACAAAAAGCTACAGAGGAAACAGTCAGAGTCTCAAAAAATTACTGGCAAAAAGAATTGGCTAAATTATGGCTTATAACAGTGGCATGGCTTCATTTTACTAGGGGAATTAGATTAAGAACAACTAAATATTTGCTACGAGGGCATGGGATAGTGGGTGCACCAGCAGTCCGGCACCATGTACCTAAACCGGGGCATAAAGTGGTGATTCAGAGTTTGTTGCCCCGAGAAACAAACATCCAAGAAACATATCTGGGTTGGTCACGTTTTGTTCACTCTAGCCACCTACTCCTATCTGTGGATAGAAAATCTAGTCCTGGTCATACCACTATGTACAATGTTTCCCCTATATTTCTATTTTTGACCAAGAGATTGGTTGGATGACCACTCTGTGCTACTTTCACCCCCTTTCCTTCCTGTTTGTACCAAGTCCTATGTACATACTAAATTTCCCCCCTTTATTTCTTGTTTGAACCAAGTACAAGGTTCGATTCCATGAAGTAGCTTTACCTCTAACAATAGAAAAAAAATTAGGTGACGTTGGACCATCTGATCAAGAGGGGCTGAGAGGTAGAAAATGATGCACATGCATTGACTTAGCAAGATGGGGAAGTAGACCTAGGCCGGTTTCGAAGGAAGATACACCTGAAGGTCATCGAGATGTGGATAGGTGGGCGACAGGAGGCTAGATCCGCCCACACTAGGGCAGCGATGAAGGGATCGGAGGACCTCCCGCGCTGGCGCTCGGCCAGAGATAACGGTGCGGCCGGCAATGGGTCTCCTCCCTCGCTATCGACGACGGCCTAAACGCTGCCCCTCCTCCCCTTCACCGGTGGAGGGGGATGCAACCAGATCTTTAACCGGCGGTGAGGATAAAAAGACAGTGTTACCACCGCTATCTTGTTTAGATTTGGAGAGGATGAGAGTGTGTGAATAGACCAACCCTAGCAAGCAAGCGCGGAGGCTCCGACCTATATATATGCGTATAGTGGGGTAGTTTTGTTTTTTCACTCCATCAAAACCATCATTTAAAATTGTGTATGTACCAGGTCATCGTTTTTTTTGAGTTGTTGATTGTTTTTTGAGATAGCTACCCACTTATTCCAAGTGGTGTTACGGTGTGCCAAATTGCACTTTGTATCGTTCAAGTCTAGTACTAGACCCTCCATTAAGTGAACAACCACCGCCTCATAAAATTTGTGAACAAGCCCACGACTAAAATTATCGGAAATGTGGGTTGCCCCAACATGCATTATTATTTATATTTCTATGTGGGAGTATCCTCAAAACAAAATGTGAGAGTACAATCTTTATTGGGCCCCTTTGTAATTTGTGCTAAATTTTGACCAAAGATTTAACTGACAAAATGTTACTTCATGTTAGCAAAAATTATATCCTTTGATTTGTATTGGAACATAGTTTTCAATGATGTAATTTTTTGTAACATGCGTGAAAATTTGGTTAGTTAAATTTATAGTCGAAATTTGGCACAGATTATCATAGGGACCAATAAACCAGGATGGAGCTCCTTGTCTGTCATCCAAACTACTACTGTATATGATT
The DNA here is from genome assembly GCF_018294505.1 of Triticum aestivum. Taxonomy (NCBI): domain Eukaryota; kingdom Viridiplantae; phylum Streptophyta; class Magnoliopsida; order Poales; family Poaceae; genus Triticum; species Triticum aestivum. The sequence continues at coordinate 359,477,608 of NC_057813.1, read as the reverse complement.
AGCCGCTCTATCTACATGTGGGACATCAAAGCATTTGTGCCCGCGTGCCATCCACCAAATCACAGCGAGGTGCTACAGTCGAGACTCACCAGTCACCCGGTGTGGCCGTCATGACCCATCATATCACAAAACCCGCACCTTTACCAACAGTGGTAAAGTGGCCTCGAAGTTGGACTGGGCGAAGCAACCATCATTTCACTGGAACGCTCGTTGAAGCCCTTTCTCCCCTTGAAGAAAACCTCACTCCAGGCTATTCCCTTCTACCATTTTTCTTCTGTACTGACGAAGGAAAGGTGGGTGAATCAGTGATGCTACTATATTTTCATTCCAAGAATCTTCTTTTTGCGAAGCACCGACCAATTCTCACAACCTATTCTTTTCCCGTTTTCATTGCGATCATGGTTTCCTTTTGATTGCTTTTTATTTGTCTGTTTATTGATGGATCCTGGAGCACTAGGCAAAGAGTTGCCGGCAGACAACCCACTCGAGACATAGATCTCCAGGAAGCGAGCACTGATACGTCCCCAATGTATCTATAATTTTTGGTTGTTCCATGCTATTATATTATCTGTTTTGGATGTTTATAGGCATTTATATGCTATTTTATATTATTTTTGGGAGTAACGTATTAACCGAGGGCCCAGTGCCAGTTTCTGTTTTTTTGCCTATTTTAGAGTTTCACAGAAAAGGAATACCAAACAGAGTCCAAACGGAATGAAACCTTCACAATGATCTTCCTTGGACCGAAAGGAAACCGGAAGACTTGGAGATGAAGTCGGAGATGCAAGGAGGCGGCCACGAGGCAAGAGGGCGCGCCCAGGGTGGTAGGGCGTGCTCCCCTACCTCATGCGCCACTCATAGCTCCCCTGACATAGTTCCTTCGCCTATATATACTCATATACCCTGAAAACATCCAGGAGAGACACGAAACCACTTTTCCACCGCCGCAACCTTTAGTACACGTGAGATCCCATCTAGGGGCCTTTTCCGGCGTCCTGCCGGAGGGGGATTCGATCACGAAGGGCTTCTACATCAACACCATTATCTCTCCGATGAAGCATGAGTAGTTTATCACAGACCTTCGGGTCCATAGTTGTTAGCTAGATGGCTTCTTCTGTCTCTTTGATTCTCAATACCATGTTCTCCTCGATGTTCTTGGATATCTATTTGATGTAGTATTCTTTTGCGGTGTGTTTGCCGGGATCCGATGAATTGTGGATTTATGATCAGATTATCTATGAATATTATTTGGTTCTTCTCTGAATTCTGATATGCATGATTTGATATCTTTGCAAGTCTCTTTGAATTATCGTTTTAGTTTGGCCTACTAGATTGATCTTTCTTGCAATGGGAGAAGTGCTTAGCTTTGGGTTCAATCTTGCGGTGTCCTTTCCCAGTGACAGTAGGGGCAGCAAGGCACGTATTGTATAGCTGCCATCGAGGATAAAAAGATGGGATTTTCATCATATTGCTTGAGTTAATTCCTCTACATCATGTCATCTTTCTTAATGTGTTACTCCGTTCTTTGTGAACTTAATACTCTAGTTGCATGCTGGATAGCGGTCGATGTGTGGAGTAATAGTAGTAGATGCAGAATCATTTCGGTCTACTTGACACAGACGTGGTGCCTATGTTCATGATCATTGCCTTAGATACCATCATAACTATGCGCTTTTCTATCAATTTCTCGGCAGTAATTTGTTCACCCACCATAATATTTGCTATCTTGAGAGAAGCCACTAGGGAAACCTATGGCCCGCGAGTCTCTTTTCCATTATATTGAATCTCCTTTACATCTTACTAGTTTCCGATCTACTATTTTGAAATCTTTTACTTTGCGATCTATGAACCAAAAATACCAAAAATATTTACTTTACCGTTTATCTATCTCTATCAGATCTCACTTCTACAAGTGACCGTGAAGGGATTGACAACCCCTTTATCACGTTGGGTGCACGTTGTTGATTGTTTGTGCAGGTATTCGGTGACTTGTGTGTTGTCTCCTACTAGATTGATACCTTGGTTCTCAAAACTGAGGGAAATACTTACTCTACTTTGCTGCATCACCCTTTCCTCTTCAAGGGAAAACCAACGCAAGCTCAAGAGGTAGCAAGAAGGATTTCTGGCGCCATTGTCGGGGAGATCTACGTCAAGTCAAGCCATACCAAGTACCCATCATAATCTCTTCTCTCTTGCATTACATTATTGGCCATTCGCCTCTCGTTTTCCTCTCCCTCACCTCTAAAACAATTTTGAAAAAGATTTGCCTTTTCTCGCCCTTCTTCCGTTCGATCTTTTGTTTGCTTGTTTTACCATGTGCCTTCCTTTTGCCTGCATCTTCGCTTGCTAAAATTTTATGGATCCTCATCCACTTGCTAATATTTTTAAGAGATCCAATTATGATGAACCAATTTCTAGTGATTTGAGTGCACTAGATTATCTTTATGATGTTTTGCTTGAAATCCGTGAATCTGAAAATTGTGATGAAGAAATTTATGAAGTGACTCACGATAGTGCCTTGAATGAAAATCATGATTGCAATGATGCTATTATAAATTCTATTAATGTAAATTGTGTTAATAATATGCACAACCCGAAGCTTGGGGATGCTAGTTTAGCTATGTCTACTACTTGTTGTAATGATCATGATTGGGGTGATTCTTCTTATGATCTTGAAAATTTATTTAAGCCCCATGATGAATATGAGATTGATAATAGTGTTTCCAATAATATTGAAAGTGGGTTTGGAAAAGTGTTAACTTTAGATTCCACATATTTTGAGAATGTTCAATCTTATGATTTTTTTATGAAAGTGGGTTTGGAGAAGTCATGACTTTAGTTAATGTTAATCCCACTATTTTGGAAGAGTGTCAACTTTGCATGCATGTAACATCCCAATTTTCAATTTGGATGTTATTCATAGATCATTCATATGCATCCATGATTTATGCATTTTTGTTGTTTTGTTTTGTTTGCATTTTGATCCAAGAGACCTTATGCAACTCAAGGACCAATTTGAGAGAGTTGGAGGTTTCACAAAAATCCAATTTTCATTTATCAAAATTTGATAATTGGATCAAATTGTTTTTCAAAATTCTTTTTCCAATTATTTTTAAAATAGAGAGAGAAGATAAAATGACTTCTTCAAATAAGTAGAAAAATATTGGAAATTGAATTTTGAATTTTGGAGAGTTTATTAGATTTTATTCGCTAGTTTATTTATTAGTTAGCGGAGTAATTAGTACTGTAATGTTTGTTTTTAGTTTAGGCATTTAGGCCCACAAAAATGTTCACTAGGTCAATAATAAGGTCATATAGCTACGTGAATTTTTCTGGTATTTTTAGGATTTCATTTATATTTATTTTAGATAGTTTTTGTCTCTGTGATTTTTTTTTAAAAAGTTTCAGGCCGACCGACCTGGGCCGCGCCTAGCCCAGCCGGCCCAGTCGCCAGCCGCCTCATCCGCTCGCTCGGGACAGAGTCCCGCTCAGAGCCGCCGCCGACCGGGAGTCCAGCTCGGACTCCATGGCACCGCCGCCGCATCTCCGCCCCCTTCCCCAAGTAGGCCTCGCCCCTCCCTCTCCTATAAATGCCGCCGCCCCCAACCCCCTCCTCTCACCTCAGCCGCCGCCACCGCCTCGAGCCGCCACCACCGCCGCCGTAGCCGAGCACCGCCGCCACCCGCAGCTGCCAGCCCCGCCGTTGCCGCTGACCCCGCCAGCCGCCGCCGCCACCCGAAGCCGTGCCACCCGCCTAAGCCGCCATCGCCGACGATCCCGTCGCCGTCGCCGCCGAACCGCCGAACCGGTAAAAACCGATCGAAGGGCCGGATATTTTTGGTTTTCTTTAGATCAATTTATTTTAGATAGTTCGGTTAATTAGCAAATGTTCGTTCGTTTAGTTTCTATAATGAACGAATTCATTAGATTGGGTTCTATAGCGAATGTTCGTTCGGTAGTTTTTCCTTTTTATTTTAGTTCTCGGCCAGGGACCCATCCGCGAATATTTTCTTTGCAGATTAGCCCCTGATCTTTAAACCCTCGTAAGTTTTAGCTCGTTTGTCCAAATTTGACAAAACCAACGCCAAAATATTCATAGCGATCCCATCCAGCCACTAAACAAACTTGAACATGTTTTTGATAATTTAAAATTTGAGTTTAGTTCAGATTTGAATTTGATCTTGTTTTGTTCGTATCTTGAGTTTCGTAGCTCCGTTTGAGTTGATTCTTTTTGCAAATCGTAGCTAATCACATGTACCTACTGTTAAGATATAATCCACATAAATATAAAGCTGTTAGAATTTATTTTCTGTTTAGCTCAGTTATTTGCTTGTTTTTGAGTTTTATTTGGATCTTTTCTTTGTTTTCTCTTTGCATCCTTTGCTTGATTGCTTATGTATGCTATTGTTTGTCTACACTAGATTTTCCGGAGTGCGAAGCTTGTTACTACAAATCTCCAGAGTTTTCTGATCGTCAGCAAGGCAAGTTACACTTTGATCATACTCTTCAATACCCAGTTTTTACTATGCATTAGTTTTGCCCCTCAAATATTTGCATGAGTAGGTTTGGGATCATGTGGTTTGGTTGTAGTACTGAGGTAGGAACCTATTACCTTTGATCTCCCTGGGAATATACGTTATGCTCATTGTCGGTGTCAAAACTGGCGGATCTCGGGTAGGGGGTCCCGAACTGTGCGTCTAGGCGGATGGTAACAGGAGACAAGGGACACGATGTTTTTACCCAGGTTCGGGCCCTCTAGATGGAGGTAAAACCCTACTCCTTCTTGATTAATATTGATGATATGGGTAGTACAAGAGTTGGTCTACCACGAGATCAGAGAGGCTAAACCCTAGAAGCTAGCCTATGGTATGATTGTTGCTTGTCCTATGGACTAAAACTCTCTGGTTTATATAGACACCGGAGAGGGCTAGGGTTACACAGAGTCGGTTACAATGGGAGGAGATCTACATATCGTATCGCCAAGCTTGCCTTCCACGCCAAGGAAAGTCCCATCCAGACACGGGACGAAGTCTTCAATCTTGTATCTTCATAGTCCGGGAGTCCGGCCAAAGGTCATAGTCCGGCCATCCGGACGCCCCCTAATCCAGGACTCCCTCACTCATATATTGCTTAGCCATGCTCGTACACGGGGATTGTTTCATGAAATTCATGGCAGTTATGAGAGATATTGATTTTGGACAACATTAAGGTGGCAACTTTAATACACATCTGGGTGGATTGTCGGGACACCTGGAGAAACCAGTGCTTGCCCATGGGAATCCCGGAGTACCCACGTGATTTTCCCTCCGTTCACCATCCAGGCTCAAAGGGATCATATGATATTTCATGCCAACAAACTTCCATGTGCAGCCACAAGCCATTATGGGCTCTGGCATATTTGAGTAAGTTGTGTGAGCTCTTGAAGAGGTGGACTAGCAGATGTAGGGGAAAGTAGGTGTACCGGTCTACCCAGAGTAGAGAGTTAATGCTTCAGAAAGACTATGTCTCGATCTTCCGATCATGGATGCGGTCGAGTCTTGTGGGGGAAAAGTGTGCAACCTCTGCAGAGTGTATAAACTAATCACGGTTAGCCGTGTGGTTATGGACATCTTGAGTATCTTGAAGTGGATATTATTGTTGATCTCATCACTCTTTATTTAATGAATTGGGTTTAGTGATGATACTTGGTTAGTGTTGGGATTTGAGTTGGAGGAACCTTCTCAATCATTGGTACAACTTTGTAGTAAATAAAATTTATTCCTTTGTTGTAGGAAAAAAATAGCTTTATGTAAAACATTAAACTCAGAGTTTCCACCAGCCAAATATGCATGTAGATATAGTTTCTTGCATTCATTTGCTCTAAGTGTAACTCTACCAGCATATTCCATGTGCTGACCTACACGGCTGCAACGTCTCATGTTGCAGACTTTACCGATGAAGAATAAGGTGTGATAGGTCGTTGTCTTGCACTCAGCTATGCCATTGGAGTTGATGGACACATTTATCTTCGAAGCTTCTGTAGTTACTTTATTTAGATGGCCTTCAGCCATATTATTTGTGTAATACTACTCTTTATGAGGACCTCGATGTAATAAGTGTGTGATTGAACTCTGTTATAATTCCTCAAGTATTGTGTGTGTCAGCATAACGATCCAGGGATGACACTTAAGCATAGAGACTTCGATCCATTGGGATAGTGGTCGCTACAAGATGGTATCAGAGCCAACGCTGACTGTAGGACGCGACCACTAGGAAAAGCCACATGATACTCTTCTCTGCTCATTTCTAATACTCCTCTATTTCTACTCACTCTATGCATTTTAAAACCGAACCAAAAAACCATTCCGAAAATAAACCGAAGCGAACCGAATTCACGGGTTTTATGGTTTCTAGTTTCGATATGGTATGAACTTTTCATATCGTTTTGAATTTCGGTTTTTATGGTATATACTGAAAAACCGAATGGTTAACCAAATAAACCGAAATAAAAAAATATATATTTCTTGAGGCAAACAACGA